>NC_043985.1:32679291-32791791 GCF_902150065.1 Myripristis murdjan
CATGGATTTTTACAAGAGAGACGGACAGCTTGTCTACAGGCCGCAGGGGTGCCGCCAGGAATTTCGGGCCCCATGGAAAAAAAAATATATATATATATATATATATATATATTTACTCGATGATGGTCGAGTAAATATATATATATAAAAGACAATTACATGCTAAAGCCTTCTGTATCTGGAAAGATGAAGGGTCCTGTCCTGTCAGCTTGAGAAGGACAGAGGACTCGTGTGCATGACTTTTGAAGCAAAGCCCGTTTGTTACAGGTCATAATTTTATTTACTTTATCAATCATCGAACCCCCTGAACTGCACAGCATCTTTCCTTTGCATCATCATATCCCATCGAATCTCACTGTGTTGAATCAAATCGTTAAATCGCACTGCATCGTGACCGGGGCGGTGAATCGTATCGTATCATCGGTAGCAGCCAAACACTGAAAATCTCTGGAATGGCCCTTTAAGTTTGAACTCCTTGTTATTGTTATTCAGCTCATTTATAGTTTGACAAGTTTCAGCTTTGACTGAAATGGAGGTGTGTTTTGTGATGAGTGGGTTTTTGTCTGCAGGTGAGCGGCACAGGAAGGTTAACGTCTGCTTGTCCAGAGCAGGAGGCAGGGCGCGTTTTCAGCTCCGAGTGATTTATCTTCCCAAACATCTAGGATCTTCGGTGCTCGGCTCTGCTCCGCTGATGAGGGATGGGGGCAGATAGAGGACAAACAGAGCAGCCAGAGGCTTTAATTCAACCCCGTACACAAACACACACACACGCACACACACACACACACACACACACATAAAGCCTCCACACACTCCCTATCTCTCATCTCTCTGCTGAATGAGCCTATATATCTGTGGTTTTATGTTGTGGCCTTGTGTGTGCTGTGTGGGAGGTGTGTGTGTGTGTGTGTGTGTGTGTGTGCGCCGTGTTTCAACAGCAGCTCATTAGACCCTGTTTGCTCAGTTCCAGCGGTGGGAGCACATTCTGGGTGTTTCCTCACTTCTCTGCTAACACCAAAAGAGTCCTGACACTTGAAAACACACTGAGCCGCCGCCTCACACACACACACACACACACACACACACACACACACACACACACACACACACACACTCTCAGGTGATGTCCCTCACCTCTGGAGGTCCTCAGATTAACTCAACAAAACCAACAGACCTGCTCATAACATTGTGTTTAAATCTCTCTCTGAAAACGCTGTGATGTGATTCATTCAGTTCTTAATTAATTCAATACACATATATTGTCCAACAGGGTAGACATTAAAAACACATAGCTAATGGTCTGTGTACAATACATGGAATGGTATAATACAAACAGGAAGAAGGAGAAAAAGCCACTGATGGGGATTTGGAGCGCCGACCAGTGCAAATAAAGCCTGATGTGTAAAACCAGATCAGACAGTAAATCAGATGTGGCTCGTTTCCTCTGTAAGAGCTTAGCTCGCCTTCTTCCAGACGTTCTGGATGAGCTTCCATGGCGATGACCCGGTTCCAGGTAAACTTCCTGGATCGTGGCCGCCGCCCCGCTGCCCCCCTGCTGCTGAAATCAGGCTCCAGGGGCCAGATTCTCCAAAAAGTTCTTACTAATAATCTTAAGACGTTTCGTAAGAGGAAAAAATGAGAAGTTCATAAGAATGTTCTCAAGTGCTATTCCCCATTATTTTCTTAAGAACTGCACATTATCTTAAGAACTTCTTGATTTTTCTCCACTTACGAACTTCTCAACTCTCTACCTTTATGTAAACAAACAACCTCGAGCTGCAGCCCACAGCAGCTCCATCTAAAATCCAACAAAACAATATCCATTATAGTCTCAACTTTGATTTGATGTTATAAAAGTGTTTTCTCAAAAATTGAGATACATACTTTGTATTGGACAGCGACGATATTACTAACCTATTAGTTAATGGAATCTAAATATAACTGACACTAAACAAAATGTCCTCATATAGACTCAGAAACAATATATGTGCCTATATGTGTCTAAATACTGGCTTAGATATTAGGCTGAATTACAGTTTAGATAACGATTATCACTATGTTAACATATACAATGTAAAATTATTAAGGTATTAGCCTACTACATTAATCTATGTTATATAATCAAATTTGGCTCTAAATTAATCACAGATGTTTGAAAAATAGCTTACCTTCACACAGCATGTGGTTACTTAAGACGACCTTTACCTGTCTTAAAGTTACGATACTATTTAAGAAAAATAGTAAGATAATTTCTTTCAAGAATCCCATTTATTCTTAAGAAAAATCTTAAGAATAAAGTTGAGAACATTCTTAAGATCTTTTGTTTGGATTCTTAAGATATTTTGTTTGTGAATTCGAAAATATCTTAAGATTCTTCTTAAACCCAAACTTAAGAAAAAAAGTGGAACTTAAGAAGAAATTTAATCTTAAGACCCTTTGGAGAATCCGGCCCCAGCAGGTTTTAGGAGGAGCTGATTGGTCTGTAAATCTGAGCTGTCAGAGGACGACAGCAGACTGCAAAAACAAACAGCTGGAAGTTGTCCAGATGCAGAGCTGCGTGTGCTGATCAGGATTTGGGGAGGACCTCGAACGCCACGTGCGCTCAGATTGACAAATAAAACGCTGCGGTGACAGGGGGG
The DNA here is from genome assembly GCF_902150065.1 of Myripristis murdjan. Classification (NCBI taxonomy): domain Eukaryota; kingdom Metazoa; phylum Chordata; class Actinopteri; order Holocentriformes; family Holocentridae; genus Myripristis; species Myripristis murdjan. The sequence goes on from NC_043985.1 coordinate 32,681,931, forward strand.
CGGGCTGCTCGCGGCGGCGGCCCGAGGAGGCGGCCGATCACCGGGAAGCAGGAAAAAGAGAGGCTGCTCTCTGCGAGAAAAACCTTGATTTCTAAAAAGCATCAGAGGCTGATGTCGTCTGTCAAAAAGCAGCGAGTCAAAATGAGCCGAACAGCCGACGCATCACAGCCTTTTTGATTTTATTGACTGGTTTTGACTCGACTCTCAGTTGAAGTTTTACGCTCCTCGGCGGGAGCTCCACTTGTCTCTCTGAACTGAAAAAACGGATTTAAAGAAAGTTTAGGGAGAACCAGGCTACAAGCAAGACTCCAGAAAGATAAAGAGTGAGATTTGTTATGTGGCTCTTGCTGCCCTTCACAGACGGTTCTCCACTTCAACCTGCTGAGGACAGGAACCCTCACGGTCGGTTTTCCTGCAGAGCAAAACTTCACTTCCCTTCAAAACCCCGATCACATCGACTTCGGCTCGTCTGTGAGTGAAGACGTTTACAGAGGAGAAGTCCAGCTCCTCTGTCGGTCAGTCAGCTGTCATCGCGGCTCGACTGACGCGCCCGCGAGCCGCCGCCACCGCCGCCTCACAGGGAAATATGTTCACATGAAGTCGACACCGAACAATAATGGAGAGGGAAAAATCCACAAGGAGAAGCGTCGGCGTGGAGGGACAAGGCCGTGCAGCTCCTCCAATCCAATCCACTTTATTTATATAGCACATTTCGAAAACATAAAAAGTTTATCAAAGGGCTGCACAGTAAAAAAAAAAAAAAAAAAAAAAAAAAAAAAGACAAACAGGAAACAGAGATCACACAAGAACAGAGGTCACGTAACTCTCACGCTGAGTTAAAAGCCAATGAATAAAAGTAAGTTTTAAGACGTGATTTAAAAGTAGGTGGGGGGGGGGACAACCTTATTTTTAGGGAGATTTTTTAATTTAGGGGCCGCCACAGAAAAGGCTCGATCACCTCGTGTTTTTAAATGACGCTTTGGAACAACAAGGAGGAGCTGATCAGCTGACCTAAGAGATCGTGTAGACAGCGAAGAGGTCTGAAATATATTGTGGAGCTGATCCAGTCAGTGCTTTAAAAACAAACAGGTCCTCAGGTGGCCTCGCTGAAACCTTCAGCCAGCGTGCAGCATGTCTCCTCCTCACCTGGGATTTTCCTCAACATGTGTCTGAGCTACAAGTGTTTTCTCACCTTTTTATAGCAGTTAGCGCTTTGATGATGAGGCGCACACAGATCAGGCCGACTCACGCCGCAGCCTCTTCAGAGCCGCGCTGGAAATCCTTTGTCCCGTCAGCCCACGCAGGAAATCCAGGTAGAAAGGTGTCATCGATTAAACCGACACACCTGTATCTCTGCGTTTACATGAAGTCGTGTTGAAATGCACAGAAAACGAGTTCCTCATGTGGACCCCCCGACCCAGACTGTTCAAAATCCAAAAAGCTTCCAAACACACAGTGGTGGAAATATAGTTTTCGGACACCCCGTGCATCTGTGAAATATTGCATTAAGAATCACTCTTCAAGTCTTCAAGTGCAATTTCTTTTAGTCCAGTCAGCCAAAATACTAAACAAATCCTAAAAAAGCCATTCAAAACTTCAAATTGATTGGTTCCATAAAAATACATAAGAAATTTTATTGAGTATTGGGTCATTTTGGTACCAGTGATGAAGGTCGTTCTTTTTATTAAAAGACACAATTTTTGTTGCCAAGCTTGGTGTCTATATAAAGCAGCACATCTGAAAGTTCTTCAGACACAAAAATGGCTAAAACAAGGAACCTAACGCAGGAAACACGCCTGAAGATACAGATTACACTGTCAACAATTTAGTTTGGTTAGTTTTTCTTGTAAACAATAAACTATAAAAAATATAATTTGTATTTGTTTGTATCTGTCTAATGCAGCCACACCTTTTGAAACACAAAAAATGATTTTTCCACAAATATTTCATGATAATATTTGAGATTGTGTAAAATTTTAAGGGTGTCCGAAAACTTTTTTCCACCACTGTAGGAGGGTTTTTTGTTGTTTGTTTGTTTGTTTGTCACCACCTCCCAGTTAATTACCAATGACATCATTTGGATGGAGAGTTTGTGAACCTGTGGCAAACACTTTATAATAACCATTATTAATAAATGCTGAGTTGCTAGTTAATTAAACTTTAGTTAGTAACAAACAATGAAATGATAATTAATGATGTTTACTTATTTTCTTGTTTTTTTTTTTAGTTAGTTTATTGCTGCACACATTATAACATTTTATACTGTATAAAGTATTTGTGAAATGATTTGTAAACCTGTAAGAAATCATTTGTAAAACATCTACAAACATTAAATAGACAGCTGGAGCAGCTTATTGTTAATGTGTAATAACTGGTTTATAAACAGTATCTGGACGCTGTTATTAAAGTTTCAGCTGATGTTAATAACACAAATACTGCGTAGTGCATCTTTAAACATTATTTGGATAAAGTTGGAATATTTTTAATTATCATGTTGAAGCTTTCTGTCTGTTAGACCACCACTGCTGACCATGTGCATTAATTAACTTATTATTATAAACAGTAGCTGCAACTTTATAATACACATCCAAATAATGTTTATAGATGTTATTTATAATCATCAGTTGCATGCATTATAACATTTCATTTACTATATTAAGTATTTCTTAATGATTACCAAATGATTGTGTAAATATTTAAGAAATCATTTATAAAACAGCTACAAAAATTACAGGCTGGAGCAGATATTTGTTAATGTGTAATAACTGGTTTATAGACTATAAACAGTATTTATATGGCTGTTATAAAGTTGCCACTGATGATCATAATAAGTTGTTAAATAGTCATAAATATCTGATCCACCTCTGTCATGTTTGTAAATGTTTTATAAAGGATTTCCTAAAAGTTTACAAATCAATTGATGATCATTAAGAAATACTTAATTGAGTGTATCAAATGTTATAATAAACTGTTCATCATTAGTTTACTGTGTAATAAGTAAACATTATTAATTGTCATTTCAGTGTTTGTTAGCTGTACTATAGCTATTTATTAGAGTTTATTTTATTATTAATTAATTATTGTTAACGCTGGTTGGTGTGCAGTGTTTTGGTGCGTGGCTGTCAGGAGGTCAGAGGACGCTCGCTGCGTCGCCGAGCTGCAGGTGTGTGTTCGTCGTCTCGCCCGAGTTTAATACCTGAGGTTTATTTTTTCTTCAGTGAAGCGTGAGCGCGCTTCAGATTATCGAGCGCGCCGCCTGAACGCCGCCGTGCTCAGTCGACTTCATTATTTCGCCAGAAGCCTGCGTTTGTTTGATCAGACCGGGTTTGTTTCCAAAGGACAGACAGGAGGAAATCACAAGGCCAGCTTCTTTCTTCCTCCCTCCAACCAGATGGAAGTGATGTAACTTCACCGATTTGAATGCCATCTGCACCTGATGTAACGCTCTGCCGCTCGCTCGCCAGGCTGCTCCTCTCCCTCTGTCTGTCCTTTAACAGGGGAACATCTCTAAATGCCACTGTGAAATTAGGCCACCTAATTGGCAGGCTAATGAGTAGATAGAGCAGTATTAAGTGTATTACTGTGCAGCCGTTTTAGGCACGCTCCACATTCGACGCTCGACACTTGCTATTTAATGTCATTATTTCAGTCGGCCGGGCGGATGAGCCGGATAAACGCCGATTTGCCGCGTGAGAGCCGTCAGGATTTGAGGAGAGCTGCTGCCCGGGGGACTCTGAAGACGTCAGGTGTAAAGGCTTCGGGGGGAAGAGTTCACCTGGCTAAAACAATATTTCATTCCCGATATGTTTCCTCATTAAGTGAGAGCGGATTAAAGCGTTTAGGGCGGCGGGGGGAGGCGTGCAGGTTAATGCCGGGATCAGACTGCGGGATTTTACTGTCCATCAGGATGATCAGCTTCCATAATCACACCGAGTTTTTACCGAGAGAGAGGCCGCGCGGCACGTTTAGCCCCGACCAATCAGCACGCACCGCCTGTCAGGATGGAACGGCATCACTTTACTCAGTTACTCCCTGTGGAAAGTCATCTGTTGTTTCTGTTGTTTCTGCACTTTACCGGCACATTCCTCTCCTTTTATACTGCAAATTCTCAGTATCGTGCACATCTCCTGCACCGACTCTGGCCGAAGTGAGGTGGCGACTGGCCAGAGGTCAGAGGTCAGAGGTCAGAGGTCAGGTGACTGTTGCACGTGCATGACAACACAGCAGACTGTTTTTTTTTTCAGTTTCAGTTTCAGTTTCAGTTTCTTTATTTACCTCAATGCCGGAAAAACAACAATCACAAGACACAAAGTCTATACACAGCAAAAAAAAAGAGAAGTGATTAAAGAAAAAAAGATACAAAAAAGGAAACAACAAAAAAAGGCTCGAGGAGGGACAGGAGGAAGCGTAGCTTATACAAAGGTACAAAGGTACAAAATAGCGTATATAAAAAGAAAAAAAAAACACCTTCTGATATGTGTCACAACAGTTAGTAGTTAGAAAGACACAAAAAGCGCTATACAAGTAAAAGTACTTAAACTGTACTGTATATCAATGTAAAAAAAAAGAAAGAAAGACAGTTATCATATCACACATCATACCTGTACAATATGACAAGCAAGTCAACTCATGCTTAACCAGCTCCATATACATGTAGTGATCCATAAAGAATTGTTTATAATTACGTTTAAATATGATCATGTTACCACTCAGTTTTATCTTCATCTCAAGGTCATTCCAAAGTGATACCCCACAAACGGACATGCACATTCTTTTGAGAGGAGTACGTACTACAGGATGTTTTAACATTTCAATTCCCCTCAGCTGATAACCCCCCTCTCTGCGAGAGAAAAAGATTTGAATATTCCTCGGTACATTGTTGTTTAGAATTTTATACATGAATTGGCCTGTTTTGAACTTAACCAGGTTCGGGAACTTCAATATTTGAGATCCTGTCCTCCTGTTGTGCAGAAAGTCGAACTTTTAGAAGTAACGCCACAGTTGTTTGATGAGTAACAGTAATGTGATCTGACTGTAGGAACAGTAAGACATTGCATCACTGTGTTACAGACGGATAACATGTAATTACAGTAACGTGTTGCTTAGTAACGCGTTAACCCCGGCACAGGTAACATGACCGGTCTGACTGTCAGAAACACAGCAGAGGAGCAGAAAATGCAAATTGACCAACTACAGATTCAGGCAAAACACTGGAAACTCGTCAGCAGCAGCAAAACAAACCGCTGAAAGTATTCTTGTGTTTGTGTTGATTTCGTATCGTTGCCCCAAATCAATCAATCAATCAATCAGAACTTTATTTATAGAGCACTTTTCATACCAAAGGAGGAGCCCAAAGTGCTTTACATAAAAACACATAAAAACAATGACAATAATGCAACACATAAAAACAATACAACAAACAATAGACACAAGATATATCCCCCCTTCTCCCACACATGAATACACACACACACACACACACACACACACTCATGCACATACACTCAAATTTAAGAACACTAAGGAATTAAAAAACACTGAGGAAACGCTATCCTACACTCGCCACTTTGAAGTGAGGAAACACTAGAGAGAAGATAATCCATATTAAAGATTAAAATTCAGTAAATATTAATAAAAATAAATAAATAAACAAATCAATAAAAGTAATCAAATAAATACAATTCAGTTAAGAGCAAGACTAAAACAGTAAAATAATCAAATAAATCAAATTCAAAAAAGGTAAAATAAATAAATAGACAAGTAAATAATAAATAAAATTCAGTTAAAAACCAGACAAAAAGGTCGAAAATAATAAATAAATAAAAATTTCGTAAAATAACATTTAATTAAAAGCCATACTAAAAAGGCAGGTCTTGAGTTTGCTTTTAAAAATGTCCACATTCATTCAAATCAGTGAATGAAAAATAAAAAAAAAATGCAAATAAGACAAAATAGAGCAAACGTTAGAATGGGTGGTGTTTTTCGTCTGCCTGATGCACAAAACAAACCGAAATCGTGACCCAAAAATGGCAAAACAACCCTGTAAAGCCCTCTGTAAAGCCCTTTGGGACAAATTTGTAATTTGTGATTCTGGGCTATACAAATAAATAAAATTGAATTGAATTGAATTGAACCCGAACGGTGGCTTTACTGAAGCGTCTCCAGCCTCGGCAGTCGAGGTCAAACTCCCCGTCCGCCTGAAACGTCCTCAAGCGAGATGATGAATCCCTACAAGCTGCTTTGCACAAAAAAAAAAAAAAACAAAAAACCTCCATCTTCACAAGTAATTTAGTCTGAGAAACGAACAGAATGAGGCAGATCAGCCGCCGGGGTCGAGAAAATGACTCTTGATTCAAGAAAATTCTGGAGACAAGTGGGGTACTTAGATCTTTAGATCTCTAGTGTCATCTTTTATTCTTTATTTTTTATTTATTTAATCTTGTACTCTGTGGATACTGCTGAAAACTGAATTTCCTTCGGGATGAATAAAGTATCTATCTATCTATCTATCTCTATCTATCTAAAACTAGCAGATTTAGGGGCCAGCTTTGAATGAACAAATGCTACTCATTCTGCCTTTAAACATATCATTTTTAGTAATTATAATGGAGTTTACTTTTTTCCAAAATTTTCAGTTTTTTGGTTCTTGTTTCTTTCGGTTTGCCAGTTTTCTGTTGTTCTCATTTTCCTTTCTCATCACCATTTCCACGTCTTTGAAAGCAACAAATCCTACTCATTCTGCCTTCAAAAAAAAAAAAAAAAAAGATTGCTCCATGGCATCTAGACGGGTTTAGCTCTTGCTCACATGAAGTTTAAGCCCGGGTTAACGTCGGCGCCTGTGGCTGTTTGGGCTTTGCTGCGTCCGCTCGCTGTAAGCCTGCAGAATCGCACGCCGGCCGTTTTAAAGAGATCTCTTTAATCTGCCGCGTGATGTCCCGGCTCCGAAAGCAGGGCAGCCGGATGAGGAGTCCTCTGACAGTGTATTACTTGCTAATCATGTCCCATTACATAATTATCCCTCGATTTACTGCCAGGATCTCTTCCCTCATTAAAACCCATGAATAAGAGCTGGTGTGCTGATAAAACATCCCATTAGCCGTGTTGGGTTATTAACACGAGGCCGCGGCTAATGCAGGATTTCTGGGCGTGATACTGTCGAGGCCTGCGGAGACGCCGCCAGCGGTTGCCAGAAACACGGCGCCATGTTGGAGCCGGAGGAGCGACGCCAAGCCGCAGATTACATCCTCCTCCTCCTTCCAAAACTTTTTCCAAGAAAGATAATGCCTGTTTTTTTTTTATCCGCAATCCGACGGGCCGTGCTTTTATTAAAACGGGATCGGGTCCAGGCAGTTTGATCGATCACATATTTAGTGTGAAATTGATTTGTGGTTAAAATATCAGCTGGAGGGTAAACAGCAGACAAGGCACAGGTGGGTTCTCGTCTGCAGGAATCTTCACTGGTTTCCTGTTGCCTCCCAGCACGTTTTCACGAAGTGCCGACTCCGTGCGCGTTGCATATTTATTATCAGATGCAAAATGACCCACTGAGAATATGAGGGCTTTTTTTTTTGATATTTAAAAATATTGAATATATGCACATATTTGTCAGAAATCAGCAGCTGCAGGCCGAAAATACCAGGATCACTCTTTAAAAATGTGTATTAGTCGTGTCTGTGTGTGTGTGTGTGTGTGTGTGTGTGGTGTTCTGCAGCTCCGCCTAGGATATTACCAGGTGGGTAATTCCAGCCCACACACACACACACGCACACACACACACACACGGATCCCAATATATTGAACCTGCTGTGATGTTTGAGTGCTTCCTGTTGCTCGGGCGTCGGCACGTCCTCCTCCTGCAGGGCAGATGAAGTATTTGCCTCCTCGCTGCTTCGTGTCTGCAGGGGAACGCTGCAGTTTAATCTCCAGCAGCAGCGGCGGCGGCGGCGGCGGCGGTGCTGTGCTGTTAGTCTGCCGGCACTGACACTGAATCAGCTGCAAATGAAATCAAATTCTGCACTGATACCTTTATTTTTTTTACATAGAAATATCGAGTTCACTGTAAACAACAAGAAATGTGTTTCCTGAGATGTGATGGACGGAAAGAGCGTGGAAAGAGAGAGAAAAGAGAGAAAGACAGAGAGAAAAAAAACCAAAAAACACACAAAACTGCCCGGAGCAACGCCGAGTTTTGTCTCCAGAAACTTCTCTGCCAGCAGCTCCAGGAAGCTGCTAGAGTCCATGAGAGGAGGCAGTAAATATATTTTTATGTATTTTTAACGGGGAAGTGTTTGCACAGAATGAGCAGGAAAAACCCAAACACTTTGTGATGCTCACAAGGAGATTTAATCATAAGGATTTTTACAAGTTTTGACATGTTTTCGTGGTTTTGTGACCTTCTGCCAGAGGTGGAAGTACTTCCTGTTACTGTGACTGAGTAGCTTTTTGTGTACTTGTACCTTTTTAAGTATTTTGTTTTAAGTCAGTACTTTTACTTTTCCTTTTAGTCCATTTCTGCTTGAGTTTTGTCCTTCACTGCATTTTAAATTAGATCCATTACAGAGAACAAATCAATGGCAAACTGTGGAAACTTTCACAATAAAAGCTCAGGCAGCAAACATGAGAGGAGGAACCTGCTTCGACTTTGTTGCTTTTGTCATTTTCCCAAATTTCACAATAAAAGCTGCACCATGAAAACCTGCAGAGAGGACTGTTTAGACTCAACTGGCAAAAAAAGTGGAATAAAATGAGAACCATGTGGACTCAATCATCAGATTACATGCTTCCTCCAATGCTTCAGTTGAGTGTAATGTCCCTTTAAAAGCATAGCAATGCCCCTTTTGAAATGAGACACTTTACTTTTACTGCAGGAGATTTTTACTGCACTACTTCTACTTCTACTGCAGTCACATACCAGCAGAGGAACAGTACTTCTACTTCTACTGCAGTCACATACCAGCAGAGGAACAGTACTTCTACTTCTACTGCAGTAAAACACCAGCAGAGGAATAGTACTTCTTCTTCTACTGCAGTCACATACCAGCAGAGGAACAGTACTTCTACTTCTACTGCAGTCACATACCAGCAGAGGAACAGTACTTCTACTTCTACTGCAGTTCCTGTCAGTCTAAAAGACGCTGCAGCGAGCACGGTGATGCGTACCGGAGCTTAATGCACGACTGATGCCCACCAATTTTCAGCCCCGGCTTTTAATACACTCCTCCCTCATGTTCTTTTAAGGAGGCTGAAGCAGATGGAAGTGCATCCATTTATTATTAAACGGTTTCACTCGTTTCTGACTAGCCGAGCGGTGCGAGCTGAGCGGGCGAGCGGGGAGGCCGGTCGGATCGCCGGGCGCCGCGGCCCCACCAGGATGTGCTGCCTCTCCTCTCCTCTCCCACTCTGTATACCAACAATCGCAGAGACAGCGAGTGCAACAGCCACCTCATCAAATTTTCACATGGCATCACGCCGGCTGACAGAGCGGTGTGACGAAACAGCGGCTGGACTTTGCCCTCCTCCTCTGCGGGGCTGCTGTTGAGTTTGATCGGCGCCGTGGCTCGGGAACCTGTGTCACGCCTTAAAGCCCAAATCTGGCACTTAATCGATGGAGCAGGAAGACGCGCTGGCAGCCCTCACTGTCTCGTCCTGATCAAAGCTTTGGCGTCTGGATCCCACAGTCTGCAGGGTGGACGGGTGCAGATACACACTTTGCTGTCCGAGAATCGGCTCAGCGGGAGGCAGTGATGATGCTGCGAACCCGAAAGCTCACACACTTGACCCACACCTGACCAGGGACGGACAGGGGTGGCCTCGTCTCTCCTTGTCTTTGCCCCGTCTTTGTCTTGTGTTGTCTTGTCTTCTGTCGTGTCTTTGTCTTTTCCTTGTTTTGTTGCAGTTTGTTTTGCCTTTTGTCTGATCTTCTTTGTTTGTCTTTGTTTTGCCTTGCTTTGTCTTTTGTCTCACCTTGTCTCTGTCTTTTGTCTGTCTTTTGTTTTTTCTTGTCTTTATCTCGACTTTTGTGTGGCCTGTCTTGTCTTTTGTCTCGTCTTTGGCCTCTATTTTAACGATCTAAGTGCACAGTCTGCAGAGCACGGCGCAGGTCACTCAGTGTCCAAGTTCACTTTTGCTGTTTGAACAGCAGAAAACAGGAGGAGCTTCTCCAGGCTCCTGGCTCTAAAGGCTTGTCCTGAGTCTCTTCATGAATCCTGGCTGTGTTTTGGGCGTAACATGCAGTGAACCAATCAGAGCGCCGTCTCCCGTCCCCTTTAACAGCCAGGTGTGTCACACCTTGGTGGGCTGCTGTTCTAATGGAGGATTCTTCAGGTAAGAAGGAAGGTTCCCGTAGATGTTTCTTTTTAAGGACAAAAAAAAAAAAAAAAAAAATGTTTTACCTTTTGACAGTTTCGGCATGAAGCGTCACCAGAATGTTGGGTGGTGATGTGCCTTATCAGCTGGTGTTACGGTTTGTTTTTTTAATTTTGTCCTTAAAAAGTAAAATCTGCGGGAATTTACTCAGGACATAATGAACTTACACTACCTAAGAAGGAAGCTTCTCTGCAGAGGAGACGGATCTGCACGCGCACCGAGTGAAAGCTCCCGAGCAGATCATCTACGGCGACAGCAGGACTCCACCTGAGCTCCCTGAGGTGAAGCAGCGTCCCTGTGTGTGGGACAAGCAGAGCGGACGCTCGCCGGCGCCCCCTATGGAGGCCACCATCACTGTCTGATAATGAGCTTCAGACAGCAGAGAGACCTGCAGCACTGACCTCAGAGCTGCTGTTTGTTGTTTCCACAACGTGAAAATGACGACTGAGCGTCTTGGAAACTAGAAGAGACAGCTGCGTTGCGCTCGGCGCCGCTTTGCGCTCGGCGCCGCTTTGCGCTCGGCGCCGCTTTGCGCTCGATGTAAGACGAGGCCCCTCTTTTCTTTTGTCCTGCTTGTCATTTGTCTTTGTCTTGTCTTTTTTCTTTGTCTGTTTGCATTTTTCTTTGTCTCATCTTTGTCTCATGTCTTTTCTGGTCTTATCTGCCTTGTCTTGCAGTAGCAGTCGATGTAAATGACTGTACAGTCTTCTCATCTTTGTCTTGTCTTTTGTAGTCGTAGTTTCAGTGGTCGCAGTCGATGCAGCAGCAGTATGAACTGTAGTAGTCGCAGTAAAAGCAGTTCAAGCAGTTTTAGCAGCAGTGGATGTAAATCACTGTTTGTCTTGTCGTCTTGTGTTTAGCAGCAGTTACTGTACATGTAGAAGACGGCACAGACCTACTCAGAAAGGCTTTTTACCTGAAAAGGTCATTTCCAGCTCGACACTGACAGTCCGTCCGCCGGGCGGCTCGAGGGTTAGGATTCAAACCTCGACAGTGTCTTCCTGCTTTAGATTCGCTGTGACGCTGTGATGCTGTGAGGCTGTGAGGCTGTGAGGCTGTGACGCTGTGACGCCGTGACGCCGTGAGGCCGCGAGGCCGTGACGCCGTGAGGCTGTGACGCTGGCCGAGCGACGCAGACGGCCCGTAATTTGATGTCCGGGTGGTAAATGTTGACTTTATTGTTCTGTGGACTTTTATCTCTGAAACCACCTTAATCCGTCTTTTTTATTTTTTGTTTTTGTTTTTTTTTTCTGTTTGCGGCCTCCCTGAAGTCGGGGCTGCTCACTGTAACTGTGATTTGGCAACAGATGAGGCAGGTTCTTCTTTCATTCAGCATTTTGGCTTGTTTTTCTTTCATCTCGTAAGTTGTTGCTATGGTAATGAGGGCTGGGATTGGGCACGTGTGATTAGTTGTGCTTTCTGTTTTTTTACGTTTCCAAACTCTTCAGAACTTTTATTAGGCTCTTCAGCGGCGGCCTGGCTCGCTGGTGGCAGATGCTGCGGCCTGATTGGCTGATGAGGAATGAAAGCGTCGGACATCGCTGTTCAAACTGCGCTCTCCTGCATTAAACATCAGACCTGAAACTCCTCTCTCCGCTGAGCCGCTCCCCCCCCTGAGGACCGTCGGTGATGGGGAGAGGATTTTCATGGACGCCTTTTGCATAAATTAAAATGGCGCACATGCGTCCGTGTTAATGAGCCCGCTGTTTGCCTCAGAAGTCGAGTTGAAAGAAACAGCAGCCACTGATGTGTACACACACGGTCCGACGTGTTACTCTGAATGGTTTTTGTGGCAGTGTTTAAAGAAAAACGGCGCATGGATTCATGAAAGTGTACGGGACACACAGCCAGCTCCCCTTGTCATGTCCCGGGACGGTTTGATGTGTCACGCACAGTGTTGGGACCAATTACTCACAAAACTAATAAGTTACAATTACTAATTACTTCTGTAAAAAAGTAATTTTGATTACTACTCAATTACTGCTGCAGAAGAGTAATTCAATTACTGGGGAAAGTAATTTTTATGATTACTTTTTTCTTTTCTTAAATCCTCTTATTAATGCACATATCTTTGCATTGCTGTTGCAGTGTGGACATTGCTGTCAAATTTCATCTGTCATTGTCAGTGTTGGCCACGTTACTTTGAAAAAGTGATTCATTATAGTTTAAAGCAGTGATGTCAACTTGTCCAGGTGAGGAATTGAACCCCCGGCCTCCTGTATGGCAGGTGGAGATACTATCGGGGAAGTCGTGTACTTCTTCTAATTTGTGCTCAGTCATTCTCCATGCATGTTGATAAGTTAAGAAAAACTGCGAAGTCCGACCGGTTTGAAAATTGACACACCGCTTTTTCTCCACAAGACGCACATTTTTTGAATAGGATAATAAAATAAGAATAATTATTAGTAGTAAGTAACGGCTAGTAATGGTGCATTTTATTGTCAGTAACGGTAACGGCGTTATAACGGGGGAAACAGTAATTTCTTTGATTACTCGTTACTGATAAAAGTAACGCCGTTAGTAACACCGTTTCTTTGTAACGCCGTTTCTCCCATCACTGGTCACACAGTCCAATAATTACCAATGTCTGCCAGGGGTTGGAGGACAGTGTGAGTCAGAGGTCTTCCACAAATAGTCTGATAGTCTGCTGGTTGTACAAGCGCATGTCCCATCATGTCCCTTCATGTCCCATCATGTCCCATCATGTCCCGACATGTCCCATCATGTCCCATCAAGTCCCATCATGTCCCATCGTGTCCCGTCGTGTCCCATCGTGTCCCGACATGTCCCATCGTGTCCCGACATGTCCCATCATGTCCCATCGTGTCCCGTCATGTCCCATCGTGTCCCATCGTGTCCCATCGTGTCCCGACATGTCCCATCGTGTCCCATCAAGTCCCATTGTGTCCATCATGTCCCGACATGTCCCATCATGTCCCATCATGTCCCGACATGTCCCATCAAGTCCCATCGTGTCCCGACATGTCCCATCGTGTCCCGACATGTCCCATCAAGTCCCATCGTGTCCCGACATGTCCCGTCGTGTCCCATCATGTCCCATCAAGTCCCATCGTGTCCCGACATGTCCCATCAAGTCCCATCGTGTCCCGACATGTCCCATCATGTCCCGACATGTCCCATCAAGTCCCATCGTGTCCCGACATGTCCCGTCGTGTCCCATCATGTCCCATCAAGTCCCATCGTGTCCCGACATGTCCCATCATGTCCCATCATGTCCCGACATGTCCCATCATGTCCCATCGTGTCCCATCATGTCCCGACTTGTTTCAAAGTTTCAAACGAGTTCGAGTGACGGCGTGTCTGTTTGAGCGTGTGGGAAAAGTGCGTCAGCCGGCGAGGGGCTGGAGGTTTTCTGAGCTGCTGTCGAGGTTTGGGACGTCCCGGACGATTTGGCATCACAACTGCTTTACAAGGTCAGACCCGTCAGCGCAGGTTTGGCTGGAGCTCACAGATGATCCTGTTTGGTCTGAGGGTTAAAGCTTTAAATGTTTCTGCCCGCAGTCCAGCAGCTCCTCCATAGAGATGGGTTGATTTGTTTATCTCACGATGCATTCAATACAGATACAGGGCTCATCGGTCAATTCAACCATTATATCAGGATATTAAAAAAATATGCAAAGTGACTGCAAATTCTGACTCTGCAAAATTGTTAATTTCTGAGACACATATTTTTCTTATTTGAATGGTAAATAAAAATGGTAAATGGTAAATGAGCTGCATTCCTGTATCGCTCTTCTAGTCCACTGACCACTCAAAGCGCTTTACAGTGTTTGCCTCACGTTCACCCGTTCACACACACATTCACACACACATGGCAGAGGCTGCCATGCAAGGCGCCTAGCTGTCCATCAGGAGCGGTGAGGGGTTCAGTATCTTGCTCAAGGACACTTGCTGGGGATCGAACCGGGAACCCTCCGATTACCAGATGACGGCTCCACCTCCTGAGCCACGCCGCCCCATGTGACTGTTCGAATAAACTGTTTAAAAAACTGTATTATAAAGTGCAAATAATATCATTTCAGAGGAGAACTTGTGGGATGAGACAGTCCCGCCTTTTAACGCTGAATATGAGACTAAATGACTTAATCAGGAATTTGGGTTTTGGTTTTTGAAGACTGACCTTCATTTTTCAGAATGTGCCGGCCAAAAGCGTCTGCCAGCGGGTCGAAAAACATTCCAGCTGCTTCCACATCTTATCTTCCTTATCTATACAATCATGTATATACTTCAGTTCCATCTGTATATTGTCATATTCATTACCATCTGTATATTTCACATCTCATATCTCTTTTTCTAAGGTTAGCCCTTATAGGAGGGTTGCAGTCACATGATCCCGATTATGCGCAACATTCAGATGGGGGGCAGGAAGTGATGAACGCCGGTTCAAAACAACGGACATGTATGAGAGCGAGTACATTAAAACTTTAGATGGACCTGCACAGAGTAGGTATCGTCAAAAGATTACAAATTACATCGGATATGACCCGTACACGTTACAGAAAAGGGGTCTATCCTACGATTTGAACGATTTGCCTGGTGTTGAAGCGATCAATATAACTAACTACCTAGTCCTACAGACCTCTTACTATAGGGCTAGTCAAATGAAAGCAATAAATACGAAATACAAATATACAAATAAATACGAAAGTGATAAACACCCTAAAATGACAGCAGACCGTGGTGGCTAATGTAAGCTAGTAATGCTAAAAACAAAGACACTGAAAAAGGTTTCTAGCTGCAAAACACAAGCTCCAGAACAAACTCTACTAGTTGACGTCGTATATTTCAGAAATATTGCCATTCTGGTGTGTATTTTGGAATATTTTAGCCAATTCTGTCAGGTTAAGTAGCCAAATGACTGTAAATTAGCCTTACCTTTTATGAAATGGTCACTGCATAGGGAGACTGGGGTAAGATGAGCCATTTTTCATATTTAGGATCACTACATCAAGGCAATCATAGTTTTGTCGCTAACTAATATATCTGCATATATTTCAGGATGTTGTGCATCTCTTCAAACAAACAGAATGAGTGTAAACATAACTGTTTCCATAATATAGCATGTCCAAAAAAAGTGGTCTCGTGGCACAACTTACCCCGTGTATGGGGTAAGTTGAGCATAGGAGCGGGGTAAGTTGAGCCGTATCCCTACTCCCCCCCACCTTCCTCCCCACCTCCATCCCACCCCTCCCTTACCTTCTCCCTCCCTAAATAACAGTCACTTCTTCACATTCATGTGTATTTTTATGTATTAAACACAATTCAACAGGTACAGTAAACAGCTGTTTTAACATGCCTTAAAGTGCGCTTGGGAAGAGAACATTAACAGCTGTGTTTTTGGAAGGAAAACACTAGAACACTAGCTTCTTGGTGTCCTTGCTGACAGTAAGGTCAGTTATGAACATATGAACGTAACATATTTGAACACTGAACCAAAATACACTTACCCCATACACTTAATATGTAATTAATATTTATTTTAATTAATTAATTAATTTATTAATTAATTTATTAATTTATTCAATTTATTTAAATTCATTCAATATTTCATATTTATTTAATATTTAAGACATTTAGGCTACAGCCAAAATACACTTATTAAGTGTATGGGGCTCCGGCTCAACTTACCCCTGGCCAAATGGCTCAACTTACCCCAGAGTTACCATTTTGACTTTTTTAGTCCCCACAGCTAAAATAGTGCACTTTTATGCTAGGTTTATGACCTCATGTTGTAGCTCATAGATACCACAACTGATTTATAAAACAAATTTAAAATGATCTGTTTTGGTCTTAACACAAATCTCATGAAACTGATGATAGACTGAATTCACTTTCAAGAGTAAAAAATGTTTTTTTTGGAAATAAATGTCTAACCACTTTACCTATGTGGTTCTTACCTTCACAGACTCCATGAAATGATGTGTACCTCCTAAATATTTGGTCAAATGATCAATGTTTTTCACTGTTTCCTAGCAACAGGGGGTGGCTCAACTTACCCCAGTCTCCCCTACACGAGCGTTGTCTGACTCCGCTCCTCCCGACTTTAGACGGAGATTTTTAATCCACGTCTGCCGGCGTTTCTCTGTGAGTTTTTTTTTTATTTTTCGCCTTTATGAGTTACAACTTTCGGGACTCGAAAGTAGCTTTTATTTTTCTCCCGATTCGATCGGTTGGAACAGCCATAGACCGCACAAAACTTGGCCATTTTGATAGCGCTTCTTCATTCACAAAGTACTTCCTGACACCCACCTGCAGCCAACGACAGTGACGTGACGCCATCTGCAACCCTCCTATTGTATATTTTAGTTTTTAGTCTTTATAGTCTTTATTGTATATATTTAGCCTTTATTCTTTTTTATTTAACTTTATTGTATGTTCTACTGTTGCTGCTGGAACACCAAAATTTCCCTGGTTTGGGATCAATAAAGTATATCTATCTATCTATCTATCTATCTATCTATCTATCTATCTATCTATCTTCCAGCACGCTGAGAGTTAAAACATGTTCAGCTGCATTATTCCAGGAAATAATGACGCCAGGCGCTTTTTCTCACCGGCCGTGAACATTTTGTGAGGGCGACGGTCACGACCCGCCTGGAACCTTCTGCTGTTTAATGACCTCGGGTCTGACGGACGAGCTCCTCCTCCAGACTCCCCTGAAAGCCGACAGCAGAGCGATGCCGAGCGGCTCGGCTCAGATACCGTCTGACATTTACATCTTCATTACAAGTGCAAGATTAACAGAGCAGCTTAGCTTTGCAGGGATTGCACGGGCAGGCTGTTTTCTGCCGCTATAATAACACTTATTAAGTCTCCTCGCTTGGTTAAGGGCCGTAATTCATCATCATATTTATTGTGGTTTTAGGCTTTATAGTGCATTAATAATGCCCACCATTTATCTTCTGCTGTCATGGCAACCTCTCCGTACCCAGTCCAGCAGTGCAGGACTGTTTTTATTTCCACTCAGCCCACATCACACATATCCTAATTGTTGGGTATAAATCTAAGCTCTAATGGCCCTGTCACATTCACTCTTATTAGTGTTTGCAAATACTGGAAACAGTTAGAGAAGCTTTGTGTCGGAGGAGGCAATTAGTCAGTTGTAATTGGACAGGAATTCGCCGCAGCATCGGCGCGGCGCGTCTCCGCAGGCCGAGCGCCCCGCACATTAACCTGCCGCTCATCTGATTGCAGATCAGAGCCGGGCAGATTCACTCGGCGCCGTCCTCGTCCATTACTGCTCAGGGAACTGTTAACGGAGCCTCTCACCTTCTGCGGCTGCCGTTTATCTTCATCACGTGCGTTTGCAGTCGATGTTGCAGTAATTACTACCAAGCTCATGCGAGGTGTGTGAAAATGTGAAGGCTGCTTTTAGGAAGAAGGGAGCAGAAAGTGATGCTTCCCTGACTGCACGGCTCGTTCTACGTTCTCGCTGATAAGGCGAGCCGACGCGCCTTTTGTTCACGTTACAGGAGCAGCGGAGAACACCGTGTCCTATCAGCCCATCTGAAATTAATTGCAGTTTCTGTATCCCGGCAGCTTCTTGTGTATTTTGTCTTTTTGCAGTTTTTTTGTAAGGTAGTAATTTTGCTTTTTTCTAAAGAGGCGGCATGTTAAACTCCATCCACTCCAGAGAACAGATTTATTCATTCATTCATTTAACAGGGACAATGGACGGTTAAATAACTGGCCCAGAATTAGCTACAAAGCTCCATTTGGTCTGTTGTCCCTGGACAGGAGGCAGGTATGGCAAACGACCAAGTGCACAGCCACGCTGCAGAACAGAGAGGACACTTCAGCGCCTTACGTAAGAATCAGAAAGTGGAGCAACGTAAACGGACAAACTGTGTTTCCGCTCCCGGAGAGCAGCGGAGGAGGGAGGAGGAATCTGCCGCCACTTTGTTTGTCTCCTTTATTTTGTCATTTCTCATTTTTCCGCTTCAAAGAATCGGGTTTGAACTCTCGTCCTTTTACAAGCACATGGGGAAAAAAAAAAAAATCACAATAACTTTTACTCTCAGTGCATTTTACACCGGTGCTCTCAAGTTCTTCTGAGGTCAGATTTCAGGTTAATGTTACTTTTAGTTGAGTCGGATGTTTTAACTCTGTCTTCTCTTTTTCTTGTCCACGTCCCAGTCCACACACACTCAGCTCAGCGTGGCCACACCAGCACACAGATGGAGATGTAATTTTGAAAATGCCAGAATTAAACTGTGACACGAATCATTATTTAGTTTTGTGAAAATCTTCTGAATCTGAAATTGTGCTTAAAGCAGTGACAGGTTTTGTGTCACACAGATGCAAACACCATATCACCGATTACTTTATACACACACACACACACACACACATATATATATATATATTGATCAGCAGCCATGTGGAATGGGCTCCCTCCAAGCCTCAAGTTACCGGCTTAGCGGCGGCCCGGTAGCTCACCGGATCAGAGTGTGTACCGCGAGTTCAGGCCGAGTCCTGATCACAGTGTCATGGGTTCAAATCCGACCTCAGGCCCTTTGCTGCGGGTCGCCCCCTCTCTCTGCTGAGGCTGTCGGATAAAGCAGAAATGCCCCCAAAAAAGGTGATTGGCTTATTGGTAACTTAAAGTTCTCAGACATAAATGATACCTTGTGGCTGCAGGTGTTTAGTGGCGTTCACATGATGTGTGTTTTTATTCTGATTTTGTGGCAAACTCCTCCCGTTCAGCCGACCCGGCCCAGGGCGACCAATCACAAGCCTTTATCTAATCTAATGGGGCTGTTTGACGCTCAGTGGTCGCTCTGTTCCGCTGCTCTGATTGGCTGAAGGTCCATCCAGTTGCATCTAGACACATTTTGGTCTGTGACTTGATCTCCCATTGACCGTCTATGGTACCGGTACGGATAAAGCACTTTTGACGAGTACGAGTATTATCCAAGTAATAATAGTCAATATTTGTGCTCGTGATGAATGAAGATCCTCACTTGCGTCGCGTCTCTCACTGCCGACACACCGCTTGATTTATTTATTTTTTTTTTACCATAAGCTCACTCTTACTGTCTGGTTTTTGATATAAAGTCAGTTGGAAAACTTTGCTGGTAGCGGACGCGGTGCAGAGTCACAGTCTGAACACACACACCACTTACACACACACATTAGCTGAACACACAAAGGACTTTATTATTTTTATTTTATTTTGGCTGCATGCACTGAAAGTCTGACACTTTCTCACTGTAGTTCATAAAAAATAAAGTGGCAAGAAGTCTTGGTGTCATGGGAAAAACAAGATATATTTTAAATTATAAATCATTGCTAACTCTGTATAATACTCTAATATTACCATATCTGTCCTATTGTGTAGAGGTGTGGGGAAATACTTATAGAAGTAACCTTCAGCCATTATCTTTAGTACAAAAAAGAGCAATACGAACAGTACATAAGGTTGGTTTTTATGAGCATACAAATGAGCTGTTCATAAGGTCGTCTACAATGAAGTTCTTAGATTTAATTGAATATAGAACTGCTCTATTTATGTTTAAGGTAAGGAATAAATTGCTTCCTAGGAACATTCAACAAATGTTCAGGGATGGGGAGGGGGGCTGCGATTTGAGATGGGATCTTAATTCAAAACAATGCAGCGCTGTTACCTCTCTGAAGAGCATGTGTGTTACAGTCTGTGGAGTAAAGATATGGAATGGCTTGACTGAGGAGGTTAAACATAGTATTAATATCATACCATTTAAAAAAACGTCTCAAATATAATATTCTGGCTAAATACAACATAATATAGATTAATAAATAACGTAAGTAAGGTGGTGACATTTGTGATGATGGTGGAGATGACAGTCATGGAAATTAATAAACTATATAATGGGCAAAAGGTGTTGATTAACAATAAATAGGAATTTAGGTAGATCCTTTATTGTCAAGCTCTTTGTATTTTTCTTTGTTCCTTGTTTTTTCTTCTCTTTCTTTTTGCTGTGTGTTTGGCCTGAGTAATGTACTGTATTTGTTGAGTCTTATATCTTTAGTAACCTAACTAAGGGTACGTACACAGGATAGGCTCCTATAAGCTTCAGCTTCAGCCTACTCCTTTTGATCACCATAACAGTGCAACTGATGTTTTTATTTTGTGGATGTATGATTTTGTTGATGTATTATTTACAAATTAAGCTTTATATACAGTACAGGCCAAAAGTTTGGACACACCTTCTCATTCAATGCGTTTTCTTCATTTTCATGACTATTTACATTGTAGATTCTAACTGAAGGAATCAAAACTATGAATGAACACATGTGGAGTTATGTACTTAACAAAAAAAGGTGAAATAACTGAAAACATGTTTTATATTCTAGTTTCTTCAAAATAGCCACCCTTTGCTCTGATTACTGCTTTGCACACTCTTGGCATTCTCTCCATGAGCTTCAAGAGGTAGTCACCTGAAATGGTTTTCCAACAGTCTTGAAGGAGTTCCCAGAGGTGTTTAGCACTTGTTGGCCCCTTTGCCTTCACTCTGCGGTCCAGCTCACCCCAAACCATCTGGATTGGGTTCAGGTCCGGTGACTGTGGAGGCCAGGTCATCTGCCGCAGCACTCCATCACTCTCCTTCCTGGTCAAATAGCCCTTACACAGCCTGGAGGTGTGTTTGGGCTCATTGTCCTGTTGAAAAATAAATGATCGTCCAACTAAACGCAAACCAGATGGGATGGCATGTCGCTGCAGGATGCTGTGGTAGCCATGCTGGTTCAGTGTGCCTTCAATTTTGAATAAATCCCCAACAGTGTCACCAGCAAAACACCCCCACACCATCACACCTCCTCCTCCATGCTTCACAGTGGGAACCAGGCATGTGGAATCCATCCGTTCACCTTTTCTGCGTCTCACAAAGACACAGCGGTTGGAACCAAAGATCTCAAATTTGGACTCATCAGACCAAAGCACAGATTTCCACTGGTCTAATGTCCATTCCTTGTGTTTCTTGGCCCAAACAAATCTCTTCTGCTTGTTGCCTCTCCTTAGCAGTGGTTTCCTAGCAGCTATTTGACCATGAAGGCCTGATTGGCGCAGTCTCCTCTTAACAGTTGTTCTAGAGATGGGTCTGCTGCTAGAACTCTGTGTGGCATTTATCTGGTCTCTGATCTGAGCTGCTGTTAACTTGGGATTTCTGAGGCTGGTGACTCGGATGAACTTGTCCTCAGAAGCAGAGGTGACTCTTGGTCTTCCTTTCCTGGGTCGGTCCTCATGTGTGCCAGTTTCGTTGTAGCGCTTGATGGTTTTTGCGACTCCACTTGGGGACACATTTCAAGTTTTTGCAATTTTCCGGACTGACTGACCTTCATTTCTTAAAGTAATGATGGCCACTCGTTTTTCTTTAGTTAGCTGATTGGTTCTTGCCATAATATGAATTTTAACAGTTGTCCAATAGGGCTGTCGGCTGTGTAGTAACCTGACTTCTGCACAACACAACTGATGGTCCCAACCCCATTGATAAAGCAAGAAATTCCACTAATTAACCCTGATAAGGCACACCTGTGAAGTGAAAACCATTTCAGGTGACTACATCTTGAAGCTCATGGAGAGAATGCCAAGAGTGTGCAAAGCAGTAATCAGAGCAAAGGCTGGCTATTTTGAAGAAACTAGAATATAAAACATGTTTTCAGTTATTTCACCTTTTTTTGTTAAGTACATAACTCCACATGTGTTCATTCATAGTTTTGATTCCTTCAGTGAGAATCTACAATGTAAATAGTCATGAAAATAAAGAAAACGCATTGAATGAGAAGGTGTGTCCAAACTTTTGGCCTGTACTGTATATATATACTCTCTCTCTCTCTCTCTCTAGTACTTCATAATTGCCTACTGCATGTGTTGTATTCATTCATGCACGTAAGAATATTCATGTTCTGTGTTTATAAAAAATTGGTTCTGTAAATAGTTTGTTTACTGTTGTGATCAAAAACTTTGATCTGAAGCTTCTGAGGCTGTTCTGTAAATAGTTTTCCAATAAACAATAAATATAGCAACTTCTGATCAACACCTATCAATTTCAGGCTTAAAATAACATACAGGTTAAGCCCCACCCATTTCCAGTCAAACCCCACCCACGTATGGTTTAGGCCCCGCCCCTTCCGGATACAGATAATGTGGATGGTTGAACAGATACAGATACAGATGGTGGTGTACTGGCTGATCCCTGATCTGTATGTTGTGTATTGATTTGCTGTGTTTACAGACGTAATATTTGTGGCGGCGTCACAGAAACTCCTCGAGTCTGAGACGGATTTTTCTCCATTTGATATTTCAGCAGCAAATCCTGACTAACTTTAGGAGTCGCATCTCATCGTATTTCATCCGGTCTTATCTTAGGAAATCCTAAATACTCAATCCAGCATCAGTTATCAACTTTTATGTCTGTTGCCTGGCAACCGAGACGACTTTGACTCCCTTCCCTCTTGGAAGTTTGCATGTAACAAGCAGCCAAATTGCTACCTGCTGCTCCCACCTCCGTTAAATTGTGTGACACAGCAGGCTGATATTTTTACTGTGCAGCCGCTCCACTTTGAAAATCTCTGTTTTCAAAAAAGAAAAAAAAAAAAAGCGGAGGTCATCTGTCAGCTGCATCACACACAGCAGTAAAACACCAACATGTTCACTACTCAGTTCAGTTTTTGCTGCTCACGCCCTCAGTCGGAGCTGAACACACACACACACACACACATACACACACACACACATTCACACACCAGAGACGGTCGGTGTTTTCAGAGGAGTGTGACGGCGGCGGGGTCGAGGCGTCTGACCTCCGCTTTCAACGCCACGACGGCACGTTCAGCACAGACCAGGCCAGCAGATCCACACAGAAACGTCCCGCCTCCAGTCGCACATTCTTACACACACACACACACACACACACACACGTCGTACATCACAAACACTCCGCATGTTCTGCTGAAAAACAAACAGCTGTCAGAGAGGTGAGTGTGTGACAGTCAGCCGCTGCTCAGCCTGCACACACACACACATACAGCGTGTTTTATTTTGAAAGGTATCTGACAGTCAGCAGGTTACATTCCAACTATAAAATAATTAGTCTTATTATAAATAAATAAACTAAATAAACTAAGTTTTGGTGGATTTTGATAGTGATGATGATGATGATGATAATGATAATGATAATGATAATGATAATGATGACGATGATGATGATGATGATGATTGCTGAAATAATTCTCCCCCATCCTGATGACAACACTTACGGTGCGTGCATAAGCTCGTGTGTGTGTGTGTGTGTGTGTGTGTGTGTGTGTGCAGTACACTTAAGGGTCCTGGTTTGTAGATTTGAAAATATGGTCACCATAACGCTTACATAACACACACACACACACACACATCACGGCCTAAGCACTGCAGTGGAAATAAGAACTCAGCTCTTATTGTGAAGTGTCGTCCTGGTGAGGCTACACGTGTTGTTTATGTGTTTATGAGATAAACAACATCAGTCAGCCAAACAAACCTTTTCAATGTTTCCACTCTTCATGGATTCATGTGTTCATGTGGTCATGTGTTCATGTGTTCATGTATTCATGTGTTCATGTATTCATGCTTTTTCTGGAACTTATTTGTCCAGTAAAACCAGTTCTGGAGCAGCTCAGCCCTCCAGGCAGCTCACCTGTGGTTGCTGAGGGAGGGGAGAGCGATCCTAATTTAGTTAACCCCCCGCTCACACACACACACACACAGACACACACACACACACACACACACACACACACAGGCACACACACTCTGTTTCCTCAGCCTTTTGGGGATTTCAACCAGCGACCTTCCAGCAGTCTCATGTCTCTGCTGCTGGATGCTGAAGTAAATGATGTTGATGCAGCAAAGCATTATGGGACGACAACTCTGTGTGTGTGTGTGTGTGTGTGTGTGTGTGTGTGTGTGTGTGTGGGGAGACTCTCGTGGTGCAAGCAGTTGCCAAGGCGACGGCGGTGTCCAAGGCTGGGTCTATTGTGCTGCCCACGTCTCTCTGCCAACTGCGCGCACACACACACACACACACACACACACACACACACACACACACACACACAGTGCTGTAAGGTGTGTGTGTGTGTGTGTGTCCCTCACATGTCCACAGGTCTGCTTGTCACAGATATGAACTGAATTTCTTCTCGTTCTCTGTTTTTCCTCTTATCATCACTGAATACTACATAGAGACTGTTATTAATATTATTAGTATTATTGTAGTATTACTGTTTGTTTATATAATCCTCTCGTCACACTGTGTATTCCTGGTGTGTATTTCTGGTGTGTACCTGTTCTACATTGTCACAGAGTGTTCTGAACACCCTGTGTCATTCTCACATTTCTGCTGAACTAAAACCAAGCTAATACTTTTTATTTGTTTATTTATTTATATAAAAAAAGGCACTGACACAAACTGTGGCTGAATTATAATTTGAACTCTTTTATCGGCGGGATTACAGCTGCTCGTTTTGACAGATAAACGCCGGTCCATGTTAGAGGCGGGGCGAAATCAAACGTTCAAATCAAAACTAAAAACTGTCGTTTTCTCGTCAGGCTGTTTACGCACCGCCTGTTGACAAACACAGCAGGGGGGCGGGGCTTGTCCCTGTCCCGTCTCCGGGCGGCAGCTGTGCGTTTTCATCCTGCTCACTGTCCCGGGACAGGATCCACACACCGGCTGGGGAACCAGTGTGACTTGGAGTTTATAATCCTCAATCTGAGTGTGTCGTTATTCCAGCAGGGATGAGGGGTCGCTGAGCCGCAGGAGGACAGGATGTGATCTGTGTGATGAAGGGAAACAAGAAAAAGTTAGACTCAGGAGGCTTTGGTAGTCTTACAGTATATTTTATATTTTGTATTATATTAAGTAAGTAAGTAAGTAAGTTACACTTTATTAATCCCACAAGGGGAAATTCCAGTTTAAGTTACATCCCGTCCAAGAGACACCAAAAAGACATGACAAATACAGGGTTACAGGATATTAGGATTATACAGTAATTTGTAATTTCAAAGGCATTTGAAACTGCTGTACTGTATTTTGAAACCGTCCATAAAAGTAAATAGTAATGCTTTTTCCATTTCATTACTATTAATCCGTTTGAAATCAAAAGGTGCAACATGAAATAGAACAGAAAACTGTGGTTTTCTGAGGCAGAGGAGAGGAGGATTTCCATTGTTTTCATGAAATATACCTGTGCCATGTTCACACTGTCAGCCCCAATCTGTGTTTCTGTCACATCCAGATTTAATCCGGATTGATGTTGATGAAAGTCTGGACAGCTACGAAAAAAAAAAAAAAAAGAAAAAAAATTTTTTGCAAATCTGATCCAAGCCACAGGTTTGAAATGCGGCTCCAATCAGGTTTCAGCAGTCGGGGCTCAGTGTGGACGCTCAGATCAGATTTCAAACTGTATTCTGCGTCAGTGGGAACGCGACACACAGCGACGGCGTCAAACCCAGAGTGACTGACGCCGACGTTGTTACCGTAGCAACCGGCTCAGACAGGCCGGTGACGCCTGGACGCGCAAATCTGATCTGATCACTTGCCAACGACAAATCTGATTCCAGAAACTGATTTGAATCTGATTTGGCTGCAGCCGCAAAGTATTTTTTTCCTTTTCTTCCTTTTTTTCTCGGCCGTATCCTGTTACCGTTTGCTGCTACGGTGAGGGATCGATAAAGTTTCGTGAATCTTTGAAAAAGCCGATGCGGCGCCGTTTCGGTTCTGTGGTGACGGAGTTTAGTGTTTGAGCTTGAGCCGCTGCAGGTGAAGCTGACAGAGGACGGAGGTGACCTTCAGGCTCCTTTTGGAAATCCGACACCGACCGCTAATCGCCACTCGTGTGTTGTTGTCTTTGCAATTGTCATATCTGCAATGCATTCTGGTCCACATGCCGTGTTGTGGTGTCCGACTCCGCCGAGGTGGCGTCGGCCCGTCGGCGTGTTTTTCCGGATCTCATCAACACAGAACTTTATGGATTTCATTTCTGAGTTTCTCTTCTCGGAGGAACGGCAGCTCTTTCATTTCCTCCCAGGAAGGATTTACACAAAACATCCAGTAGGAAGAATAGAAAGGAGCCGCAGCATGAAGACTCTGTAGGCCTGTGTGTGTGTGTGTGTGTGTGTGTGTGTGTGTGTGTGTGTGTGTGTGTGTGTAAACAGCAGAGTGGCGGGCTGTAATTAAACCCAGAGAGAAATCATGAGCAATGAAGAAAGACTGCTGCTGATCCTGCCAGGCTCTACTCTTCATCCTCCTCTCCTTCCTCCTCCTCCTCCTCCTCATCCTCCTTGTCGTCATCCTGTTTCTGCTTCTCTTCTTCCTCTCCTCCTCCTCCTCCTCCTCTTCCTCCTCCCCTGTGTTTTCCACCAGCTGCAGCTGCGTCCCAGAGGCCCGGTCCACACCCGCTCTCACCCGCCTTACACACAGTTTACATGTGAAACAGCAGTTTCCTCCACAAAGTCAGTGAACATTCACCTGGTTTTGAGGAGCAAAACCAGAAATAAACCAAAACTGATTGATGCTTCTTTTTTTTTATTATTGTAATTTCCATACAACGAAATTTTAATTTGAGAGCAGTCCTAATCATCATAGCAGCGCTTATTAATAAATACATAAAAACACTAAAAACCTAAACATAAAACCATATCATCACTTGTGATACTTGTTTTTTGCATTTGTTAGATGTTTTTTAAGTGAGCAGTTAGAAAGAAATAAGCATATAATCCAACAACGAGAACCGTGGAACCGTCAGATTACACTTCTTACACTTCAGCTGACTTTTAGGAAGCGACGCTGGAAAATTGAGGCGTTTGCGGTCTTCATGTTGAGTTCAGGGCCAAGGCCACGCTGATCCAGACGAACCATGAAAAAGACATTTTCAAGTCAGACTGCTTTTTTGAAAAGTTCACACCAAAACACCGAAAACGCTTAAATTTCCTTTTTTTTTTTTGGAAACAGCAATACACAGAACAGCACTTGTATTACATATCCTGACATATTAATTGTTTATGCTGCACTCAGGACGGTCGTACATTACACAAAAAACACAACAAAACCCTCTTTTTTCTCCATTTTTGCTGCAACACAAAACCAGTGTTTTCTAATTTATCCCCTTGGGAAATTGTTTCCAAAAACTGCGAAAAGGCAAAATGGAGAAAAGCCTGTCAGTCGTGTGTGTCTGCACCTCCAAAGCCAGCATACTTTGGTTTGTTAGTTTGTTAGTTTGTTTGTTGTTGTTGGCAGTTTTTGTAATTTCCTGCGTCATAATCTCCTGACAGCCTCATCAACCCAGCTGGCAGTTTCTGCACCGAGTCGTCACCACCTGCAATCCACCCCCCGCCAAAGAGTGATGTAAATATAACTTTGCGTTCTCTAATGCCAGATCGTTTCATTAAAATGGAAAACAAGCTCCCCGGCCCGTTCATCAGAGTCCAAACCTCCAGAGGTGATCAGACTGTGATGTTCAAACAGAGAGTGTGGGCTCCGCCGCGACAAACCCTGACACGCTTTCATCCCTCATGAGGTCAGACGCAGCGTCAGACGCTTTGATCAGGACATCAGACGCCGTCAGCTCGCTGCCGGGACTCCAGCCGGGGAAACCGGAGCGCTCCGGATGCAAAACAACATCCGAGACCTCCTCGAGATCCAGCTCTCTGACCCGGGAGGCTGAGACCCGGGAGCACAGCCCGGATCCGGATCGAGGTTTGAGGTCGGCTGGTCTTGATGGTCAGCCGGCGGTCAGATTAGTTTAACCCTCCTGTTATGTTCACATTTTTGAACACCTGCAGTTTAAACTTCCACTAAATTATTATAACTAAAATTGTTATCAAAGTTTATGTGTCAAATACTTTGTTTCTTTGTTGATTACCTAAATAGCCCTTTAAATAAAACATAACTCCCCCCCACCCCCACTTATACATCCAGTATTCCTATTACACGACAATGGAAAAATATTCAAATCACCATAAAATCTCACTGATTGACCTAAAACTGGAAATAAATATTAATTTTTGGTGTTTTAATGGCTTTATATTATTTCTAAGTACAGTTTTTTGTTATTTATAACCGATGCGTTACAAAGTGTGTACAGGACATTGAAAAGATATTATCATGTGAATTGCATGTTTACATGGTAGTACCCATTACATTAGGAAAACTCATTAATTATGAAGCAAAAAAAAAAATGATGTTAATCGTTTATTTAGAGACGTTAAACATTGGCCCCAAACATAATAGGAGGGTTAAGCTGTGTGTCGCGTTGACTCTGCTGCTGTTATCTTGCAGGGAGGAGATCTTGAAATTCACTACATTGCAATTTAAAAATGTGAAAATATGCATCCTGTTAGGAAACTAATGTCTGATGCTAGAAAGACTCACATCACTTCATCTGAAAGGTAATGATCTTGGACAGATGGACACAGATTTAAAGGGAGTGTGGGCGGACGAGCCCCGTGACACACGTGTGCACGATTTCGCAGCAGGATCTGAGTGAGGATTCGTGTTTTAGGAGTCCCGAGCCGACGACCGGACACCAGAGTTGTTGCTGTTGTGAAATCATGTAAAATTACCAATAATTGTAAGATTATGAAGCCAGTTTTTCCCATCGAATCAGAAATGGCTGCAGTTTTTGGGATTTACCTCGAAGGCTTGTGAGAAAAATTTATTCACACACTGACGTCAGCTGTGAAACTCAACTGAAACAAGCTTGAATTCAGTTGAATATTAACATTAGATAACTGAAATAAAGTTTGACCAAAAAAAATAATTGAAGTCAACATAAAAAAATATGTGTATGACATAAACTTTTAGCTGTTATCAGATCTGGTCGTGGCTAAGGCTGAGCAGTTTTATCGATTCTGCGATATATATCGATATTTTGTTTCCCCAGAAAGTATCGATTTTTCAGCCGCGAGTATCGATACATTAAGCCCCATTCAAATCCCCCGTGATCCGTCTGGCACTCTGCTCGCCGCCCATTTCCCCCGTTCGCGTTGCAGGAGAGCGATTAGGTCAGCCAGCCGCTAGTGTCCATGTAGAGCATTTCTAGCAAGTTACCCGTCTAGATCCTCTCTTTACACAGACGTCTTTCTTCTTCTGTTTACGCAGTCAGAGCTCAGAGATTCAGGAGAGAGGCGGCCAATATAAATCCAGCACCTTCAATCCATGTCAGTGCGACTGACATAGATTGTGTAACAAAGCAAAGAGCTGCCACTCCGCTCTATTTTCACTGGCTAACAGCAGCACACTGGCTTAGCTTGTCTATTCAGAGAAGAGGTATCACTTCGGCTTATTTTTCAGTCTATGTTATCACATGCGTACTACTGCTCATTCATTGGTAGCTGAATTGTTAGGTCTGTTTGATAAGTAATTTACATTTTTAAAATAATAATAATAATTTAACATATTGTTAAATTATTGGAGTCAAGCAAAATTAATTTTCTCATCACATCTTTGATTCATTTTGTCCAGCATTTGCAAACTGTAGACTCTCTGTCCAGTCAGAGCCATAGATTGTGTAACTGATTGATGCTTTCAGTTTTCAGTTCAGTTAATTCAATCCAAGTCAATGGAACACTCACAAGATGTCACCAAAATCACTCTGTCCCTTTAAAATCTTTCAGAAAATGATGTAAGTGTATCGAATCATATCGAATCGTATCGTTGGCCGAATATCGTGATATATATCGTATTGTGAGCTGAATATCGTGTATTGTATCGTATCGTGAGATTAGTGTATCGCTGCAGCCCTAGTCGTGGCTGTATTGAACGGTGGAGTCCAGGAATCTGACGTCACTGATGTGATTTCGCAGATTTCCAGTTCAGATTCACACGTGGAGCCTTCCTCCTCAGCCGACCCCAGGGGGCGCCGTGGAGCCTCGCGTCGCCGTGTGACGTCGTGGCCGTTCATTTTCACAACTTGTTACGGAGAAGATGAAGCGTGTGTGTGTGTGTGTGGATCGCTGTGTGAATCTTTTCGGGACGCGGTTTGATGTGAAATCTAATTTCCCGTCCGGCTGAATCGTCGGGCCGCACGTCGCGTCCCCGCGGCGCCCGGGCCGACGCCTCGTTAGCCGCCTCTCTGTGCTTATACCCCGCCAGCAGATTTGTTCCTCTGTTTATCCTCTTTACATCTCCCCTAATGGCAGCGTTCATCATTATGTATATTTCAGTTCTTCAGCACGAGTGACAAAATAAAATAAAATAAATAAAAAACCAAGGCGGCGTGCTCCCTGCTGGGAGCGGAGCCTCTGCTTCTGACGCCATGATCGCTTTAAACAAGGTCTCAAACGAGGTTGCAGATCATTTAATGAAGCTCCCGAGAGATTTCCCCCCGACTCGGAGCGAACCGACTCCATTTCCACCGCCAAGACTTTTTTTTTTTTTTTTTTTTTTTGTGTGTGTGAAGCGCCGACCAGCCGAGCCGAGCGGCGCGTTCACCGCCCGGCTCCCCTTTGGGCGCCGCGGCTGACAGTTAGAGCCTATTTGCCATTTATGAATTCACGGCTCTGCCATGTAGCGCGTTGGGGCCGGCCTGTAAAGAGTCTCTCTGAATAAATAAGCTGTCAGCCTTTGGGGAGGCAGAGAGACGAGAGCGGCTGAACCCTGGATGATGAAAACTGGTTTCCAACTTGTGACAGGACATGAAAGGAAATTAATGTACGGACGCGTTTTGTTGCTGCGAGCCCTTTGGAGGGAAAACAGGCAGCTGGGGGCTTGCTTGGAATACACACCCTGTATGTATGTATGTATGTATGTATATATGTGTGTGTGTGTGTGTATAAGCATCACCGAGTGTGTAATAAATTTCCTCCTATCAGCGCTCGTTTAAAGCAGAAAGTGCCTGTGAGCCTCGGCCGAACACCATCAATACATTCCACAAGTGACTTTGTTATGAAGAGCTGTGATTTATTTCCGTGGCGAGCTCTCTCTCTCTCTCTCTCCCTCCCTCCGCCCGCCTCGCCTCTTTCTACTGCACTTAGTGATTTCCTATATTTCCCAGAATGCCTTTTGACAGCAGCCAGAGAGGGAGCGTGAACTTGTTGCATTCAGCCGTGGGTTTCGTGTGTGGGAGGAGAGATCGAGAGTGAGAGTTTTTTTTTTCCACTCTGGAAAAAGTGAAAGTCTCCTCCCACTCAAAGCGGCCATGTGCTGCTGCTGCTGCTGCAGTGCATGCTGGTCCGTGTGCTGCTCCTCGCTGGCCTCCTCCTCCGGCCTCGCTCTCGACACGACGAACACTAAAACCTGATCCTGCTGCAGATTTGTGTTCATGGCGTCACCGTGTGAACAAGTGAGCAGAAAAAACAGACGCCAAGCTGCTGAAAGGAGACAGAAACACAAAGAACACACTAGCAGCTGTTTATAATAATAATAATAAGGTACTTTTCCTGTAATGCTAGAGATGAGGACTGGCCTTATAGCTCCAGTTTTTGGACTGCAGGTGTCTGATAAAAAGCTGTTTTTTCCCCGTTCATTCCTCAGAAGAAACTCGAGGTGCAGCGCGTTGTTCCGGCTGTACGACGCCTTCAGGATCATAGCTATTATCTGGCTTTCACAGCATCTGACTGGTGAAACAGCACGACACACTTCCTGCTACAGTCTGGACACGCGACCTGAGCCCGGCAGGACCCGACACGCCAGGCCGGGTTCGCACAAAAATGAGAAATTACTATGTAAAATAAATAAAAATGATTGGCCACCTGTCTGGGCAACTTCTTGTAAAGTGCTGGAGTTTACGTGACAACACTGAAGGCACCATGTAGGTCATTTCAGGAGGTAAATGTGACTTAAAGGTGGAGGACGAGCAAAATCAGGTTCGAACAAAAACATGCAGCCTGATCCATATCCTTACTTTCTATTCCATCCATATCCTGTTTTTATTCTCTATCCATCCCTTTAATCTGATTTTATACACAACCCTCTGCCTGTGATTAATTATTACACTTAAAGGACGTTTCGGGCAAAATCCACTTTTTTCCCGACTTCCCCAGACTGAGACCAGATGTTGGACACCGTTTCCACCTCTGGACGTCCAGTGGTTCAGCTCCTATGGGTAGCATTTCCTGTTAGCTTAGCATAAAGAGTTGAAGTCTATGGGAGTCGTTAGCCTGGCTCTGTCAATGGAAAAAATAAGCCGATTGACAAAATGTGGTTGTTTTGGGTTGTTAGAGGAGAACGTCTGTGGAGCCGAGGTGATGCAAGCAGTTCAGTCAGAAACAAAAAAAAAATGTTGTTTTTGACTGTCAGATTCGGATTCAGATTTTCATTTTTCACATTGAACTGAAATGATACAAATACACATCATCAGGATTCAGGGGCTGGAGAACCGGTGGAGTTTGTGTGTCCAGGCTGTTTGAAGGTCCTCAAAAAGTCCTTAAAGTCCATTTGATGAATATTAGGCTCTAAAGCAGACCTGACCTTTGCCGTGGTGTGTGTGTGTGTGTGTGTGTGTGTGTGTGTGTGTGTGTGTGTGTGATGTGAGTCCACACGGTGAGGCTGAAATCTCCTCATTAGCTGCTCTGCTGCTCCCTGGGCTGATAATCCTGCTCGTGTCTCATCTCTCCATTCACTTCCACAGCCAAACTGCTCCCAAAATAAAAATAACACATAAATCACACCAACAAAGAGGAGCTTCACAATATAAAAGACAGCAAGTCCCTTGAAATGGCTCCTTTCTTAAATGTCTCTTTTATTTTCTTATTTGAATTGGAAAGTAGATCCGGCAGGAAGCGTCTACCAAAGTTCAATTTTGCTTTAAAAATCAATAAATACTCTTAAATGTGATTTTTTTTTTAGACTTTAATTCCAACATAAACATTTGTCCGATGCCATTTATCCACCTGTTTCTTCTTTCTTTTCTTTTTTTTTTAATCAAAATGATGTTCCTCATCATCAGATCAACGTTTAAGCCGCTCTGAGCCTCCTGAAGATAATCCTGCCTTTTTTTTACTGACCTGAAGCTCCGAACCTGCTGGGAAAATGAGTCGAATCGCTTTACGCCTCAGACCCGTCACGCTGACCTGCAGCGAGGAACTCAAGAAAACCCTCAGACTTCCCCGTCCCAGATCCTGGTTATTTTTTACAGCAGCTTTTACACGAACCAGGCGGCCCAAAGCGCTTCCTGCTGCAGGGACAACAAACAAAAACTATAAAAGCTATGCTCAAATAAAAATTACAAGAATAGAAACTACAAAATGTGCAATGAATAAATAAATGGCATTAAAATAAAATAATAATGAAATAAAACAAGCACAAGGATAAAAATAACCATGAAAACCAGGGATTAAACTGAAAAACTAAGGCTGTGACGTTACTCCAAAATAAAAGCCAGATTAAAAAGATGGGTCTTTAGTTTCCTTGTAAAAACACCGAGTGACTTTGCCATCCTGACTCTAGGAGCAGTGTGTGTGTGTGTGTCCAGATTTATTCCAGCTGCAGCTTCATCTGCAGCCTAAAGGAAACTCAACAACAATTCATACAATCATCCAGTTAATAATCAAACACAATCCTCCCTAAATCTGAACTCTACTGTCCACCAAATATTTCACACTTACGCTTATTTAAATAAGAGGCTTTGGACTAGGCTTGGGCCGATATTAGATATTATTGAATATTGTGATATTTGCGATATTTGCGGTCATTATTTTGTTTTATTTCAAAGTTCTCGTTTTTAGCCTTTTCTTTTTAATTCCACCCTGCGTTGTTTTTAATGTTTTATTTTAATGTTTTCAAATGTTCTTCTTTTTTATTGTGAAGCACTTTGAGCTGCAATTCTTGTATGAAAGGTGCTATAAAAATAAAGTTTTATTACTATATTATTATTATTATTATTCGCGACATTTTTCACCGTATCAAATATCAAACAGCTGTCACGGCATCTTTGGACTTTTATTTTGAAAGAAAATGCACGCGGAACTGTTGTAGTGGCAGCAAAAGACAGATTACTCCTCTAATCTTTGCAAACAGCCCCATAATCTGTCAGTGTATGAAGGACTAGATCCTGATGCATGCAGAGTCTGTACTCTGTAACGGATGTGATCAAAAAGCAGCTAAATACAAAAGTGTTCTTAAGTAAAAGTACAATTACTGACTTTTAAAAATACTCAGAAAGTCCGATCACACAAAAAGCTACTTTATTACAGTAATTTGAGTAAATGTAATTAGTGATTTTCTCCCCTTGTGAGAGTATAATATCGTGTATCGTGAGGTTTCGATGGGACGGTATCGCGATATTAAATTTTGTATACAGTTGTCCCTCGCTATAACGCGGTTCACCTTTCGCGGCCTCGCAGTTTCGCGGATTATTTTTTTGTGCAATTTTGCATACTTTTTTTTTTTTTTTTTTTTTTCTTAACAGCGCATTGTGTTCAGCGTCCTGATTGGCTAAGGGAATGTAGACCATTGTCAATCAGTCTCCTCCGTGTCGTGTCTCCTGTACAGTACAGAATGCGTTCATTCTATAATACTGGACTTAATTTTCTACGAAGGTTTGAACTTTGAGAGTTTAAACAAGAGAGAAAAGTGAGAAATGTTGATGCCTGTCTGAGAAAAGTGTATAAAGTGTGTAGTGAGGGGTTTTACAGCCTTAAAACAATTGTAAAAAAAATAAAGCTGACTACTTCACGGATTTCGCCTATTGCGGGTTATTTTTAGAACGTAACTCCTGCGATTAATGAGGGACCACTGTATCACTAAAGCCTGCTTTGGACAAAAACGAGTGTTAGAAAGCGTGAGATGTGAGGCCCTGCTTGTTGTGCTGCAGTGTTTCGGCGTCGGCAGCCTGCAGCCGGGAGGCCGGCCGGCGCCGCGCCGACACCGGGGAGCCATCGATCAGCTCACTTAATTGTTATGGTTATCTGATGTTCCCCGAGCAGCACCTTAAGGGCACTTAAATGCCCTTGGAGATAATGACAGAGATCAAAATCAACACTCATCTGCTCCAGCTGCCATCCAGACCCCCCGCCACACACACACACACACACACACACACACAGCAGCAGCTCCATCAAAAGGGTGTCTAGGGTGGGTCGGGGTGGTGGAGTGTGTGTTTGTGTGTGTGTGTGTGTGTCATCGCTCGCTGTCTGACATCATTAATTACATTGATTTTATGTCTCAGTCAGTCTCTCAGGTCCTTGCGCTTCTTAATCATTTCCTCACTCTTGTTTTTTTTATGTTTGTATCCAAACATAAACCGACTGGTGATACAACATTAGTTATATTGGTATCGAGAGGTCGAATCACACGTCTCATATTATTTGCTTTCCATGACTTTGTTTTTCTAATCTCTGCCAGCTCGCCGATCAGAGTCAAGCTCTGCTGATGTTTTTCGCAGATAAGACGTGGAGTTTTGCTGAAAGTTTAATTGAATTAGGTGAAGGTGCATTATAAAGTAAAAACTCAGGACCCGTGAGAATAAACTGACACTTTCTCTAATTTAAATGTCGTAAAACATCCTTAGCGGAGGCTTTTCAGTTTAAATATCACAAACAAGCCTGATTGGTCGGATTTGAGCTATTCTTTTGTGAGGGAGCCAATCAGGGCCAAATCCAAGTTGGAGGGCGGGACAACAGAAACAGACGCCATGCATGAAGTTCATATACGGACCCATAATCCTTTGCTCTTTGTCTAATCGTAATGGGAAACAGAAGTGTGTTGCCAATTTTTTTTTTTTTTTTTTTTAAATTTAATGTCCCAATCTGGAATTTGAAAATGACTCCAGGATGAAGGGAAAAGAGAGAAAAATGTCCAACTCAGATTATTTAGCAGTGGGATTACAAAAAAAAAACAAAAAAAAAAAAACAAGGTACATACCAAGTCAAACAGGATAAAGCTCAGCGCCAAATCAACACTGGAGAGGCGACAAGTGGAGCGATCTGAAAACCTCCGATCAATTCAAGTGGTGTTCTCTCTGTCGTACCAGGAAGTCAAATCAAAGCATGCAGCCACACAGGAGGGAAGGTGTCTCCCTGCTTCGCCCCCGATCCTCATTCATTTCTTTGAAGGCAGCGCATAATCTGGCAGGTGCAGGCAGTCGCAGTGAAGAATATATGGATTTTATTTAGCAAACGCTGGAAACTAAGGGCCATCAGGAGCACGAGGGAACACAGGCGGGCCAGGCACGTTCTCTGGAGCCGGACAGAGAACCGAACTGAAAGCAGGACTTGGGGCCCGTTCCCACCCGGTGGCAACATCCGCCCTGAGAAATCCGGATACAAGCTGACACCTCTAAGTTCAGGTGCAAACAGCAGCCATGCATCCTCAATGTGTCCTGAGTGATCAGATCTCAGGAGGCATTGAGGAGGTCTGAGACGCTTTTGTCCAAAATGCATTAGAGGAGCAAACAGACATTTGTCCCAGGACGCCCTGAAGGATCGCCCACTCACCTGACGTCCTCTCTCTTGTCCCGCCCGACACCCCGTCACCGTCACTTTTCCAGTAGAGAAAATATCTGAGCTGACTGATGGATCAAATCAAACTGAGGTGCAGGTCGGCTACAAAGCAGCTGCTTGATGAAGGAAACCTCCCCTTAATCAGACATGAGCTCCCCTAAAAACATGATGCAAGAAATGTGGGGCATCTTTAAAATATGTATTGACAACATGCAGGTGGTTTTTCTTCCATATAAAATCCTGACTCAGCGTGATTAAATACTTATTGCTAACCCCAGACGTGACAGATTTACTGTAGGAAAACCACAGGAATATTATAGCGGCCGTGCGTATGTGCCTGTTGCAGTTACTGCAGGAAAACCACAGAAATATCACAGGTCGATTTATCCACCTGAGCGGAGAACCCGACCCTCTCAGACCTGCTGGATTAATTCAATAATCTGAGTTGAACGTGATTGGCTCCAGCTGTAACAGATGTGAAATAAGTGATTTTTTTTTTTTTTTTTTTTTTTTAATTTTTGCACAATAAAAGCA
Source organism: Myripristis murdjan (assembly GCF_902150065.1). NCBI lineage: Eukaryota > Metazoa > Chordata > Actinopteri > Holocentriformes > Holocentridae > Myripristis > Myripristis murdjan. The sequence goes on from NC_043985.1 coordinate 32,719,243, forward strand.
AAACATCAGAACAAGAATGAAATAACAATAACAATGTGCAGGTGAGATACAGAAAACCCCTAGGGGCTTATAAGAGAATCCCACCTCAAAATTTGATACATAAAAAAAAGAAAAAATGTCAACAAACCAACAAAAAAGAGCAAATATACATTAAGTCAATGCAAATATACATTAAATCAATGCAGTAAATGTGTGTAAAGGTGTGTAAGAAAGAGTGTATAGACCTATGTGAGTATGTGTACATGTGTGAGTGTGCATGTTTATGTATGAATGTGAATATGAATACGAGTGTGTGAAGGCAAAATACGAAATAAGAAGACCAAACCTCAGCTACCAAAGCAGTAAGTTAAAGTTAAGTTAAAGTTTGGTTCATCAGACACGTCCTTAGTCGACATTTATAGTTTCGTAGAGATAGATTGGTAGATTGGAGTGCAACTTGGATGTAACTGTTCCACACTTGTGCTCCTTCATATTTAATAGAGAACTGACATAATCCAGTGCGAAACATTGGAAGGTGCAGACATTTAGAACGTCTTGTTTTATAATTATGTACATTAAAATGAGGCAGGAGTGAGCGAGCATGTTTTTAAATTACTGCTGCCTGTTAAACATCATTGACTTTTATTTTTTTGCGTGGAAAGAGGACTAGCAAAGTGGGAATTTAAGTTTACAATTACTCTCTCTGAAATTATATGTGTTTATTTGCACATAGAGCGTGAAAGTGTGTGTACGGTCGGACTGACAGCTGTCAGATTCAGATTCAGATTCCTTTTATTTGTCATTTTCACCCATAGTACAAGTACATAGGTTAAAACGAAATAACGTTTCTCACTAGTTCTAGTGACCACAGTGCAAGTTGTGCAATAAAAGAGTAGTTTTTAAAAGAAAAGTAGCATATACAATCGATAAGAATAGGAATAAATAACTAGTCCACTTGTGTTCAGATTTATCAGGACGGTTGTTACCACCAGGCGGGAGCAGCCTCTTGTACAAACTGAAGTGCTTTGACTAACAGGACACAGGTGACGAGGCAGGGATCAGAAAACACGACTGTGACATTATCTGTAAAAACAAACGTGGATCTTGACAAGTGCAAAGTCCTTGCTGCTGCCGTTTGTTCAGGCCACAGAGAAGAAAACGCTCCAGGCTGCGGCTTCACATCCTGACTCAGGGACTCTGCTGTTCATGTGGAATTAGCTGCTTTCGCCTTTTGAAAATAAGGAGAGAAAAAAGTGGAGCTCTACCTTCGCCCTCTCTGACAGACTGGTGGAGAGTTTAACCAACGATTGCATACAGTGTCTGAAGAAAACTTCAAACGTTTCAACTTTTAACATCCAAAATTATTCAGACTAAAGCCGCATAAAGAGACAGACAGCCGTCCGTTCTCTCTGTCAGCCGTCAGTGTGTCGGCCCATGGAAAATACATTGGTTCAGTCTGTTTTTAATAGATGGAAAACCTCTGTGTGACTGGCTCCTCAGCATGAAACTGCCTGGAAAAAAAGGGATGGTGTTTTGAAAATCGAGTAACGTTAAATTTAATCACTCAGACAAGATCAAACATTTGCGATGTCCTCACTAAACATCTTTGATCACACGTGCATATAAATAGAAAAACATCTGAATTCCTGTAATATGGAACCTTTAAGTGATTCCTCAACGTTCCTTGGCGAATGAAAAATAAGAGCATGCTCTTTAATATTAATAGAGTGTATTATTTCATGCATAATTCACAATGCACATGGTAAAGTCATGCAGATTAATCTTTTATCAGCATGTCAGAAGTTATATGTGCTATTGGCGTAATTGGCTGCGTTCCCTTTACCCTACATAGCGCCTAGCCTCAGGGCTTTTCTCTGGGAATCTTGCAGTTTCAATTCCCTCCTCGCCGGAAACACGCCTGAAGTTTCAGAACCTTCTTGAATTTTCAAGGTTGTCATGAGATGTGGCGTGTGTTTTTCTGCAGCCCGCACGGTCTCAGGCGGAGGATCCGCTCCGTGCCGAGGCTCGTTGGTGTTCGCCGTCGGCTGGGAGTGCCGGCGTCAGACCTGCAGCGACGGGCAATTTATCTCAGCCTTGTTTTTATTCTCCTGTGAGGAAGGAGGTGCCCTTTGACCCCGAGCCTCTCTATTAACTCCACTCAGGGCGGCTCCTCCCTCCCCTCAGAGGCCAGCTCTATTTTTCATTATGGCCTGTTTCATATTTCGGCCCATTTCTCATCCTGGGCGGAGGGGGCGGGGCCTGTGTGACAGACATGTTGTGACCAGGTCACGCTGGATGATTTTAGTGGCAAGTCCAGCGCTGCCTTCATGAGAAATGGGAACTGGGACGTTTCCAGCTAATTGGTAGGAAAAACTGAATTCCTAGTGGGAATCTCAGAGCTCTGATTTATCTTAAATGAAACTGTGTGACATCATATAAACAACAGGATTTCCAACCAACCATTTTTTTTTTTTGCACAGTTTGATTTCATGCATAAGAAAACCTCAAAGGAAGCCCTGGAAATTCACAAAAAAAAAATCCTACCAATATTTGCATCAGTGTTTGTGTGTGTGGCTGAGGTGGACAAGTTGGTTAGACAATGTGATTAATTTGGATGGAAACATGTTATTCGCAGTAACGAGGACATAGCAGGGCCTTTATCCTGTGTTTCCGCTCAGTGAGATACTTCAAAAATTAAATTGTTTTGTGTATTAATTAGTTGAGTGTGCAGTCGCTTTATAGCCTCTCTTAATTGATATCATCCATCCCTCTAATGTCGGCGCTCAAAGCAGGCAGACTAACACAGTTTTCATTCGGGCGTCCGTATATCTTCACCTCCTCCACCAGGTGTGTAGTGGAGGGGGGTGGGGGAGGGGGGGCACAAGGGAACGGCTCTGCTGCACTTCTTAAAATAGAGGAAAAAAAGAAAAAGAAAGGAAAAGACAGATTATTTGATCTGCTGACTGACACATTGACAGCTCGGGCTGCGGCGTGCTCCTCCGCCGCTAAAAATAGAGCTGTATCACTGTCCATCACTCGAACCCCCCGCAGGTGGGAAGCACGATCGGTTTCCCAGTTCCCGGTTGTCATGAACGCAACACAAATGAAATCCAACCATCCTGTTGCGTCTGGCTTCATGTTGGACACCGGAGACTCTGACCTGACGTGGTTTTGTCAGAGATGTTTGATTCTGTTGGATCCGGTGTGGCCGGGCTCGTGTCGAGTGAAGGTCTGAGACGCACCGACACTGAAACCTGACAGCGATCCCGGCAACAGCCACCGGGAGTTTAGCTACCACACTGCAAAAACTCAAAATCTTACCAAGATTATTTGTCTTATTTCAGTCAAAAATGTCTTTTTACAAGTCAGAATATCTCATTACACTTAAAATAAGACATGATCACCTCAGAAGTAACTTGTTTTTAGACAACTGTCTCTTGTTTCAAGTGAAAATTTGCTTGTTTCATTGGCAAAATTTGTTTCTTGTTTCTAGCTAATTTTCACTTATTTCAAGTGAATTTTCACTTTTTCCACTGGCAAATTTTGTCAATGAAACAAGCAAATTTTCACTTATTTCAAGTGAATTTTCACTTGTTTCATTTGAAACAAGTGAAAATTTGCTTGTTTCATTGGCAAAATTTGTTTCTTGATCTAGCAAATTTTCACTTATTTCAAGTGAATTTTCACTTTTTCCACTGGCAAATTTTGCCAATGAAACAAGCAGCGCTGAGACGTAAATGAACGGGCCGGCCGGGCTCCTGACTCCCAGACACACGGCAGTCATTCTGAACCCGTCGGACTCTAAATGTCTCTCGCGGGGACGGAGAAGCTGCTGAGTCAGATACAAATGCCTCAAATTTGTTTCTCATCTCATTACAAATCAAAAACAGCCATTTGAAGCGAAACGAAGCAGCCGTGAGTGATGCGGCTTGTTTTGTTTTGCATCAGAAAGGTGGCGGGACGGGAGGAGAGCCACAGCCGAACAGCCTCTCTCTCAGCCTCGGGCCGTTCTGTGGATGCTGTTTGCCTCTTAGGATGCTCTATTACCTCTGCACTAAGATAAATCACCCACTTTTTAGACTTTTTAGAGGTTTAAATGAGCTTTTTCTAAAACCTCACAGCGTAGCTTTAAACATTTATTGACAACAGCAGTCCATCGCGCCTCGGCGTGCCGCGGGGCTTTGTCAGGTCGGTATGGTGATGAATTCAGTCATTTTCATTCTGGGAAGCGAACTGTTACACTCAGGCTCGATGTCAACCGAATGTTTTCTCATCAGGTTTTCAGCATGAAGGGAGATTGATGGATCTATTTTCTCTGTGCGCTGCCTGTCTGCAAAGTGTGGAGGCTATCTGTCCGTGGCGAGCGTTGTCTCCTTCAGCGGTGCGCCGCTCGATAGGGGGAGGAAATGACTGTTCGGCCTCCAAAAGTACACCTTGGACCAGATGAACTCAGGCAAGTCATTATGTCATCGATCCCTGGAGCATTTAACCAGCGGCAGACTTCACTGCAGTCCAGACTCCCCCATTGATCAGCCGGCCTGTGGTTACATAAGGTGGCAAATCGAATGGTGCAAAACACGGAGGCTTCCTCTCGTCTGGAGCTGCACACCGGAGCCTCGGGTCGCTCTGCCCTCTCCTCCCTGAGCCGGGCAGCTGACTGCGGCCGAGGTCGAGCATGAAGCTCTCGGCACGGTCGGGCACATTTCGGGCAAAATTCCTGTTTTAAAGGCTGACCGAGAGAGAGACAAGATGTTAGACACCATTTTCTCCTCTGTACATCCACTGGTTCACTTCTTATGGGTAGCCTTCCATGTTAGCTTAGCATAAAGAGTTGAAGTCAGTGGGAGTTGTTAGCCCGGCTCCATCAAAGTGAAAGAATAAACCTTACAGTAGCTCTGAAGGTGTCTTATTTATACAGTGGATCATGTGGATTTGAAATATACGTCTTGGATTTTGTACAAAAAGAGAAGTTAGATGGTGAGACTGTAGCTGCTGAACACATTTATCCCTCCGTCGATCGCAGTGATCGTGCACCGATAAAGGTACAGGAAGATCCACTACAAATTAAATTCTCCTGAAACTAAACTCATTTTTTATAAAAAATTCCTTGATGTGTATTTCAAAATCCACATCAATCAATCAATCAATCAAATTTTATTTCTATAGCACCTTTCAAACAAATGCATGATATTCAAGGTGCTTTACATCTTGATTGACAAATAAGCATAAAATAAGAAGTAAAAGGACAAGGAGACCGATGCACACTCGTAAAATACGGTTAATTTAAAATAAATAAATAAAATAAAATAAATTAATTAATTAAATAAAATAAATAAAATAAATAAAATAAATAAATAAATAAAATAAATAAATAAATAAATAAAATAAATAAATAAATAAATAAATTAATTAATTAATTAAATAAAATACTGAATAAAATATATAAAACAATATGGAACGATTTAAAACAATAAAGACACAGCAATAATAAAATAACTCAAGAATAAGATACTGAATAAAAATATAAAAACAATATGAAATGATTTAAAACAACAAAGACACAGCAATAATAAAATAACTCAAGAATAAGATACTGAATAAAATATAAAAAAAACAAGATGAAAAACAAAATAGAATGTAGAATATAATAGAAACTGTCAATAAATAACAATAAAACAAATACATATAAAATAATTAATAGTAAATAAGAAGTAGAGTACCTATAAAACTATAAAATTATAATATTATAAGACACTACGTAAAGGCACTGTACAGCTACAACAGCTTCAGAGTTGCCATATGGGTTATTTTTTCACTTTGATGGAGCCAAGCTAACGACTCCCACTGACTTCAAGTCTTTACGCTAAGCTAACACGAAATGCTGCCCAAAGGAACTGGACCGCTGGACGTCCAGAGGTGAAAATGGTGTCCAACATCTGGTCTCAGTCTGGACAAGTCAGGGAAAAAAAGAGTATTTTGCCCAAAATGTTGAAGGGTTCCTGTTGGAAGTTCATGACTGACTGGTTTTCAGCGCTCACAGCAGCAGCGCGGGGCGGGTGGGCCGCCTCAGCCGAGTGCATGTTTTCTCCCACGTGACGTGAGGAAACACACAAGTTCCTCTTGATGTTTACAGCACCGAGGCGAGGCAGCAGGAGAGGCCTAACAGCCGTGTTCCCCGGGCTCTCGACAACACTGACTTTGTCTCGTATGATGGTTTTATCAATAAAGGATGGACTCTGCCTCCAGTGAGATAAAAATATCAGAGATGGCCGTCTCCCCGGCTGCCTCGCCTCTGCACAGGTCCCTCTCCCTTTCCCCGCTGAGGCTGCAGGACAAATCTGGCCTCCCGCCGCCTCTCCTTGTGGAAATAACCTCCATCACTTTCAACCACATGCTCTGTCCCATCTGGGAAATGGGGGCTTTCAGCTGCTGGTGTGCGCACGTAAAGAAAATATTAAATAACAGAGGATGGTTGCGCTGCACTTAACGCTATATTTAGCTGTACTCTTACCTAATAGATCGGGGATTTTAGAGTAAAGACGCAGGAGGACGGGATTCTGAAGGATGATTGGTGTGTTTAATCTCCGACTGTGACAGCAGTGAGAAACCATCTGCAGGGCTCGCCATCCCAATCACTGATTGATTGATTTAGGGATTAATTTCTTGTTTCTCCTCGCTCATGAGCTGGGTTATTATAATTTCACAGCATCACAGTTAGAGGAGTCGTAAAACATGTAATTTCCTCCAAACGGTTTGCCGGCTGGTGTGGAGTGCAGCGCCTCCAGCCGCGAGCTCTCGGCCCTGTGCTGTTGGAGCGTCGCCGCAGAGGCCCGTTCAGGAGGACGCCGGCGTGCTTTGTAATGACAGTGCGATTTACACAGTGGTGGAGTTCAGCGCCGAGCGAGCGTGTGAGTGTGTTTGTCTGTGTGTGTCGACGCGCAGCGGCGCATCAGGCAGAGCCGCTCGCAGCGTGATGTTGATAAAGACGCTCGGCGTTCGGCTTCACAGCCTGTCCTGCGGTGCATTTCAAGAACAACTCCAAAGAGCTTTCACACCCCTCCTCCCCGCACGCTCATTTACAATTCAAATAATTTAAATACCCAATTAGTGCAAAATGCAATTATCGTCATTACGACAGAGTCGCGTGTGTTTCTTTGGCTGTGATCTGTCCTAATTTGGTGGATTTGTCTTATCCGAGGGTTTGGAGAGGAGAGGAGAGAGGAGAGGAGATGAAATGAGGTGAGGAGAAAGATAAGGGGCTGATGAGCATCAAACCGTGGCTGGGACGGCTCGTGTTGGCTGCAGTTTACTGGGAGGATATGAGCAGCTGGTACGTTCAGCTGCTCGTCGTCGATCAGATGTCTGGGCAGCAGGATGAACCTCGATAGTTACAGTCACTTTCCCAGAGCGGATTGGTCACAAGTTTGATTCCTGCAGCGTCTCCGGCAGAAGTTCAAGCCCACATTCATCAGGGGAACGCAGAGTGAGAGCTCACACTCCTCCTCAGGCTCGCCCCGCCCCACACCGAATCGAGGCCGGCCAATTTCCACCTGGCAGCCGCCCAGTGGAAACCACAGCCTTCTACCTGTGGCCACGGGACGCAGCGATAACTGAGAAATAATTTACATCGGAGCACTCTTCCCGAGCTCCAAAGCCATCAGACGAGCGCCATCAATACGGAGCCCGAGGAGCGGCCGAGCCGATGCCGGGGAAAAGCTCTGCTGAGATCAGTGCTTTTAGAAGGCTTTCATGTTCAGACGCGTGCTTACACGACTCCACGTCGCTAAAACATCCACAGGCGGATGCGCTCTTAAAAGCTGCACTTGAGACCAAAATATATCCATTAGAGACGCCGTTACTTTCTACGGACAAGTCCAGGCATGAGTTTGGCCTCGAAGCCTTGGAGCCCTCCCGTTCTTTCTTTTGGGATCTGAACGCGCGGCACATGAAGCCCGGGTTCAGTCCTTTAAGCGAGCTTGTTTGTCCCGATGGCGTTTCTCACACCTGCTGCGTGCCGCTGTGACTTTTGGCCAAGCGCTAATGAGCAGGAGCGCCGGAGCGTCTGCGTTTGGCGGGGACAGCGCCTCTCACGACAGCCCGGGCCTTAATTTCCTCTAATCTGCCGCTCTCACCTTGACTTCCAGCTCTAATCACTGCACGAGGAGGAAGCCGGCGTTTAAACGAAGCAGCTTACCGGGTGATTAGGGAAAGGTAAATTATTCATTACAGGATGTGTAATCATAGAGCAGCTTTTGGTGGAGGATAAGGGAATTCACAGCCAGCCAGCCCCCCCTCAGAGCGAGACCACGCCCCTCCCACCCCCATTAGCGGCAACCGCGAGGAACCTGGGAGATGAAAGAAGCCACAGAGAAGTTAGGCAGCCATGACAAATCCACAGGTAATTAACCAGGGGCTTGAAAACAGCTCGTCCCCGGGAGTTATGAACTGTGCCTGCAGACGCCGAGATGATCTCCCAGGGCTGCACCTAATTATTTTCATGGTCAATAAATCTATTCTTGTTTATGATTATTAATTAACGTCCAAAACAATGACAAATGCTCATCACAAGTAAGCAGATGTCTTTAAATTACGTCCTCAGTCTGACCCAAAATAATAAAAAAAAAAGTATTAATTTCATTATAATGAGAACGAAGAAAAGTGAGCAAAGTGTGATGACTTAGTGATGACAAACACTATTAATCGATTTCAAACATAAGCCAAGGAAGTCCTGTACTCTGTAAAAAGTGCAGACAACCAAGGAAAAAAGGAAACTGAGGCACTCCGTCTTCAGGTTTGTGTGTTCACTGCAAAAAGTCAAAATCTTACCAAGATTATTTGTCTTATTTCAAGTAAAAATGTCTTATTTCTAGTCAAAATATCTCATTACACTTAAAATAAGACATGATCACCTCAGAAATAGCTTGTTTTTAGACAATTTTCACTTGTTTCAAGTGAAAATTTACTTGAAACAAGAAACAAATTCTGCCAATGGAACAAGCAAATTTTTACTTGTGACACAAGTAAAAATTTGCTTGTTCCATTGGCAGAATTTGTTTCTTGTTTCAAGCAAATTTTTACTTGTTTCAAGTAAATTTTCACTTGAAACAAGTGAAAATTGTCTAAAAACAAGTTATTTCTGAGCTGATTATGTCTTATTTTAAGTGTAATGAGATATTTTGACTAGAAATAAGACATTTTTACTTGAAATAAGACCAAAATCTTACCAAGAATCTTGGTAAGATTTTGAGTTTTTGCAGTGAATTGTTATTGGTTGTGTGTTGTTATTGTTAAGTACCTTTGTCCTTGTCCCTTAATATAAATGTAAATATATTAACTGGTGTATATTAATTAGAAATTATGATCGTAGTTATTACTATTGCTAATATTGTATTCTCATTATTATTATTATTATTATTATTATTATTATTATTATTATATAATGGCTATTGATAGTAGTAATATTTAAGAAGCAGGATAAGTCCATCAGGTACTTGTACAGGTAGTAGAGGGGGTGGGATTACATAAGTTTCGACTTCCTCCCACTCCTTTTTGAACATATCTTCATTGTCTGTTGTTATTCATGTTGCTTTGTTTTATTGTTGTTCAAAATAAACTTTTCAAATCAAATCAAATCAAAGGTTTAACAAAAAGTCTGCACTTTTTACAGAGTACAGGCCTTGGCTTTTGTTTGAGATCTACTGTTCACCTGCCTGACTGAAGAGCACCTGTCAAGTAAAAAGCCCTATAATATCCAAGTAGCGCTTCCTTCCTCTCTTTTTGCACGATTAATCCATTGTCTGATCGTTGCTTTATGTCAGCGCTCATGTTCATGCGTCTGTTTTTTCTCTTTTTTTACATCCATTTTTGGAAGAGAACCATGTCTGACATGAGTTTGAACGGACATCCGTATCCAAACGATGCCTCTGATCCTGCCCGATGTAAAATTGCTTCTCATATTTTGACGAGGCCTGGTTGATCCAGCGATAAAAGACAGAGATGACAGCAATATGCACGCGGTAATACCCTGCAAAACCCAATTCATCACAGCCGCATTTCTAACCGATTTCTTAGACGTCCGTCATCGCCGCTGACACGCGTGGCAGTTTTTTTTTTTGTGCGCCCGTCAAATATTTAAATCTCATTTCTTTCTGTCTTTGTTCGCGAAAACCTCAATTCATGTGCTTGTTATCTCGCTGGCTGGACAGCAGTCAGACAGATTATATTCTGCGGGAACACCGGCCGGGACGAGGTTTTCCTGTCGTTTTCAAGTAAATCCATCACGGGACGTTTTTCTGCTCTCGTGTCTTCGCAGGAAGCACGAGGAGGGAAGCGCTCCCGGTTTGCCATTCATTAGTTTCGTTTCTCAGTCGAGTATGAAGTGGTAAAAGACCGTAATTATCCTTGATGAATATAGGGGAAATGAATCTCCATCCGTCACGCTTCCAGATTTATTAGCAGCGAGGCCGTGTGATGGGCCCGCTCGTCGCTCGCTCTTGTATTATTGATGAGGAGCTTTGGTGTCTCCCACTGCTTTTCACTGCACATCGGCTTTCTCTGTAATTAGGAAAGAAAGCGGCTGCTTGGTTGCACCGGCCCTGCTTACACCTGGGCCGAGAGCTATCCAGCCTCTCAGCATTACTCGTGAGAATAGTGCCATGAGTGTTCACATGACTAAAAATGGTCATCATGAGAGTCAGGCTGTGATCTCACTTGTTTGTTTATTTATTATCCACTACTCAGCACCTTACTTGTTTATTTTATTTTATTTTATTATCCCTCACCCAGCACCTTAACTGTTTATTTATTGGAAGTGGTGATTCAAGTCGGACAGGTCCTGAATCCCAGTACCGGGCGTCGGGTTCTGCCACTTGGTTTCTTGGTTTCATGGTTTCAAACTTACTCTCTGCCATACCATCTACTATCTGTATATTTCATATTTCATATTTATTATTACCATCGGTATATCTCACATTTCAGCATCTCATATTCTTAGGTTAGTATATTGTATATACTTAGTCCTTATTGTCTTTATTGTATATATTTAGTATATTTAGTCTCTGTTGTACGGAAGCCCTAAAGGGTCATACATACATATATTTTATTTCCTCCGTTTTCCCGTGATAACGAGATAAATTTCCTCCGTTTTCTCGTGATAACGAGATATTTTCCCTCCGTTTTGAATGAATAAATGAAACGTGATAGGCCTGAGATTTCCATCATACGTGACATGTCATGCTGACTGACGTCTCCTTGGACACATAAAGCATAAAGCTATTTCAGCCTGTGTCAGGCCTTGATTGAACAGATAAGTGATGCGGTGATCGATATTCTCCTGCTCCTCTGACACTGCTACACTGACTGATGTTTCCTGCAGTGATTTAATAAACTAGACAATCGCTTTGTTTTCTCGAGATCTCGATTTAATTATCTTGTTATCACGAGAAAACGGAGGAAATAAAATATATGTATGTATGACCCTTTAGGGCTTCCGTACTATTGTATATACTTCTTAATTTTATTTTATGTTTTTTATTGATGCTGCTGTAACGTGGGAATTTCCCAGTTTGGGATCAATAAAGTAAATCTATCTATCTATCTATCTATCTATCTATCTATCTACTTTGCTTTTCAATCCAGCTTTTGTCCTCCTGTCAAGCCAGAACGCATTAAAGAGTGGCTCAACACCAGCAGGAAAGCTCTCACGCTTTTCTCTCAATAATGTGTCCATCTGAAATGTTTTTTCAGCCACCTGACCTGCGCCAAAAAAAAAAAAAAAAAAAAAAAAATGTTTGGAAGAAAAAGTCTATGTAAAGCAGCTCCATCAGCGTCTGAAACAACAACCTGATCCAGACGACTGGATTTTATTGGCTGTTTCTGCTTCTCTTTCTCTTCTCGCTCCTTGTTTCCGGCTGTATCGCTCCTGCATCTCAGACACTAATCCATTTTCTTGATTTTTTTGTCTAGGCCTCCCGGTCATAGCGAACAAACGTCAGCAGATTGAAACCACAAACACACACACACATCCAACACCTTCAGGAAACCCGGAGAGAAAACTGAGGATAAAACGTGGCTTATCCAACATTTTCTTATTGAACTTATTACAGTATAGGCTAATTATTTTAGGATGTATGCATGAATGATATCTGCTAACATTTAAAAAAAATACTTCCTGCAGTACTCCAACATACCACTAGAGGTCCATTTGAGAACCACTGCTCTAGCATCAAAGACAAGACGTAACTACGACCTTCGTTATCAACTCTGAGCGAGGAAGAGGAGTTGTCCTTTGAGAATGAATGACATCACTGTTTCACGACGGACACGCCCACAAACTGAAAGTAGAAAAAAAGTCACTACATTAGACTCTACAATAAAATAGAGAGACGTGTAATTATCCAACTAATTATTTCAACATGATGTCATGATTTTTCCCCCTAATAAATTTGTCCCTAACATTAAATTAAACCCAGCAACCAAAAAAAATACCAAGTGAAGTCAAATGTATTTAATGCAGCATGTTATTATAGATAAACAGACAAATACATATCTTAAATAAAACATCTTAAATCTTTCTAAGTCATTTTGTTTGAGAAACTTATTTATCAGTGAGACTGTTAAATTATTTAGCAATCTGTCTAAATCACCGTTTAATCACCCATTTCTTGCTGTTTTATATCGCTGCACTTCTGTTGCACTGAAAGTATTTTTTACTCTTGTTAGTCAGATGCATATCCAGTCGGCCAGATTGAAAAATGATCACTCTTCTGACAAATACAAAAAAAAAAAGAAAAAGAAAAGAAAAAAGGTAACCCAATTTCTGTTTACTTCCTATGTTTTCTGCCTCTCAGAGACCAAACAAAGACTGGTAGCTGCTTCCCGGATGGCAAGTTTGCATTGCATTTTTAATTTATTTATTGAAAGACAAAGGAAAACAGCATTTTGGGCAGTGAATGTGGAGCAGAGGACGGCTGATGAGACTCTTGGAGCAGCCGTAGAAACGAGGCCAGAGGTCGGCCAGATGCAAGAACGCAGCCAAGACCGGTGGCAGCCGATCGTACTCGGCACCTGCAGTGAGCTGGACCGGATCACTAAACGCTTGATGTTTTGGAAGATTCACGTTTCTATTTCTTGAGGACGTTTGGATCGCACCGTGTTAAGAGTTTTGGTGGAAGTTTTGGTTGTCAGACGCGTCCCGGGGAGATGGATGCGTTTACTCTCCTGTAACATCTGTTTCAAACGCGTCGCAAACCTCTGGAGGTTTTTCGGCAGTCAGATCTGTGTCTGTCTTATACGCATTTTCATTTGCACCAGCGTTTTGTCGGGCAGATAAACCCATCTGGATGTTATTCAGACGCTCAAGACACGATCAGGTGTGAAATGAATTGTCCAAATTTGATACGTTTTGCAGGTGACTCAATCTAAAGTGTGCTGAATTTCAGGCGATGCAGCAGTGTTGAAAGTAATGTGTAGATATTGACCGTCTGGTGTTCGGGGTTTGAGCTGCAGACAGGTGATGAATGACAGGAAAACAGCAACATAAAGTGGCTTATTAAGGTGTCAGGAACCAGACAGCCTCAGAGCTCGCTGGCATTGATTGTCCAAGTCTCTGGAGGTTTCCTGCAGCTCCATTCTCCCACCAGGTCCTGCACACAGAGAGGGATGTCTGCGGACGTCCAGCTTCCAGCTCTCCACGTGGAGCCGAATCGAGGTCAGCTGGACGTGTTTGTAGATTTTCAAAGACGTTTCACTTCTCATCCAAGAAGCTTCTTCAGCTCTGACAGACGGGTGGGACGTCCCAGCTGTCTGACCTGTGTCAGGACGTTCTCCCTCGCCCTCGATTCAGCTCCATGTGGACCTACAGAGGGGGATCTTACAGCGTGGCTACAGGACATGAAGCCCTCGTTACAAAGACAAATGCACATTTGATCGTTGAGTGGCACTGGTCTACAGGGAGATGTGGAGAAAAGTGATGAGTCATCCTTCATTATATTCTGGGCGAGACGCTGGACCCCTGCAGTGAGGGGGCACTCTGCATGGTCCACCTGTCCCCTTCAGGGGGGGAAAGGTTTTCTGCAAATCAATACAAAGCTCATCTGACTCATCAACTTTATCCTTTTCCATCCTGATGGGAAGGGTCTCCTCCAGGGTGGCCACAGGGCCCGAGGGCTCACTGGATGCTTTGAGGAGGATGATGATGATGTCAGTGATGATGCTGTGGACTTCAGTCAGCACATTTCAACCCAGCTGAACATCTATGGCGGATTTTGGACTCTCCATAACCATCACAAACACCAAATGAAGGAAGGGAATATCTTTTGGAAGAATGGAGCTCCATCCCTCCTGAACACTTGCCAAGACGTGTCTGTACGGTCTGTAGCGATGGAGCAAATCTCTGGACATTTGCTGAAAATTAGCTTCTTGTCACTTGATAGCTGAGTATCCCAATTGATTAATGACACCCTCCACTGCAGTGTGATCGCTTCACTCCCTGTTTCCTGTGGAATGGCTGGCAGACAGCTAACCAGCCTGCTGAGCGCTGCAACAGGATCACAGCTCCATGTTGCTCTTCATTTTCTGGCCCAAGGGCACTTCAACTACCGAAAACTACTGCAAACACTGAGAAACAGAGGCTTCCAGTTATATATTTCCTGAAGGATGCACAAATTAAATAAGTAACAGGTGCAACAGAACCAGGGAGAGTGGAACACAGTTAAAAAAAAAAAAAAAGATGGAGGGTGGTGGAAGTCATAAATCAGCCTGAATCGTTCTTGCCCCTCCATTGGAAATAACCTTGTCTTGTAAGTGACTGCTATCCGCTTCCGTTTATCAGGAAAGGTTAAGTGGACGCTCACCATCTGCGACTTTCCATCATGAAACAATAATAAAAGCTCAGAAAGGCTTCGCGTTCCAAGATCACCCAAAGTCAACGCTGTTGTTTTAACTTAATGGGCCGGTGAGTGGGAGAATAATTACTTAAAGCCCAGGAGGCTCGGCACGAGGAAAGCCAGATAAATGTGAGGCTTTTTCTAGTTTTACTTACCCCGAGCAACAAGCTGCGGGCCTGGCCTAAATACCAAATGTTTGTAATGGGGTAATAATTCATAACCAAATAGTTTTACTCTCTCCCCGAGTTTATTTTACGCGCTAGCACATATCAGAGAAATGGGACGTTTTAAAAGTGGAAGCGTGGTAATGAGAGGTATTAGTTCACTTCATCAGAGATTGTTAGGCTGTTTTCATGGATTATTAGCAGAAAATGAAACGGAGGAAGAGTGGCGGGTAAACACTGATAATACAGCCATACATAACAACAGCAAATATGATTCTGCCGGGACTAAACATGCAGTCGGAGCTCATTAAACCCGGCGGCTGTGTTGTTTTTTTCTGCGAGGAGTGTGTGTGTGTGTGTGTGTTTTATTGTATTTCCACAGTGTCTCAGTAATTGTGTGCAGTAATTCTTCCTGTTCGCACACGTTTGGTGGTTTGTAATCCTGTTGTATTCACAACGCAGGCACTCGACACCGCTTTTCCCCCCGCCAACCCAACACGACGATAATCTACTACAGATTAAAAGGTGAGAGTGGAGCATGTTTCCTCTTCTGTCCCTAGCAGAGGACTTTGAATCGTCTTTGTCTCCCCGTCGTGCCGCTGTAGCTCCTCGCAGAGCGCTGGTGGAGGGGAGTAAAGCTAATCCAGCGCCTCAGGGCCTGAATCCTGCTTTTACAAAGAGCCTATTGAGTCAACTCATTAATTCCCAACCTTAAAGGCAGTGACAGATAAGTAGAGAATAATATTCGTGCGTGTGTGGATTCTTCCCCGCAGTATATCTCTGTGGATAGTTTCAGCGCTCCGCATAGAATTTGTCACTTTCAATTAGGCCACTCTAATTGCAAGATGTTCACTCAACCAATCACTGCCCTGCAAGGCTGCGGTAAAAAAGAATGACTAATTATATGTGGAGCTAAGAAATGGCTGGCTAATTCTCCCAATCTGGCCACGGATATCATAATTCAATTGCAGAGTATATCATACGCCGCCTGCTTGTCATTTGCAATATTAATGAGCGGGCGCATTTCTCTGAGGAAAACCATCAGTTGGTTAATCATGTCTGCGGCGCGGCGACGCCCACCGCTGTTTGGCTGCTGGTGGAGGCCGGTGGCACTCAGCGCCGCGCACAAACACCAGAGATCAGCGTTAAACTTCATCTCATTCATACCACGCTGTGATGGGTGTGTGTGTGTGTGTGTGTGTGTGAGACGGTGATTTTTTAACGGGGCTTCCTACACAGATCCGGACAAGTCTGGACATTCATTTCCTTATTTATTCATTTTAAGGGCAGAAAATAATATGTGAAGGAGAAAGGGAGTACAGTAAATGATCAAATTCATATTCCAAATTCATTTTCCAGGGCGTCCTGGTGGCTCGGCGCAATGACTGATCATTTACAGTTTTTGAAAAGTTTTGGAATTGGAAGGGTGTTGGGAAAACTGTGCAATCCCAGTACACATGAATGCACTTTTTATAAAATGTGCATTATATTAGCTTTTTTATAGTAGAAATAAACCTCTGCTATAGAGCGATATGGTCTGGTTTATAGTCATATTGTGATATTAGCTTTGTGGAACTGAGCAATAATTTAGCACAGAGTGAAATGGACTAGCTGACAGTCATATTATGCAGCCGCTCGCTATCAGCAGACATCAGATTGATTACCAAACAAATGCTTTAAACCCACTGACGAAGTGAAAGTCTGGTCCTGGTGCGAGAATCACTGGGGATTGTGGATTTAATTTAGGCTGGCAGTTGGTTGGATTCTGGTACAAACTATCGCTGTTCAGCAGATTCCCTCTGGATCTCCCGCAACATATTGTGTGCGCCCTCGGTAGCGCAGAATTACTCACTCAGATGGGCATTTTTCGCCTCTGGGTGTGTATTGGCATTTTTTTTTTTTTTTTTATACTTTGTTTTGTTTTTGCCAGTGTTTAAAAAAATAATGAGATATCCCTATTTTTATTTCATTTTCGCTGCAAGGATTACATGTTGACACACTGTTTGCTCCTCTCGGAGGGGATGAACTGGAGTTCAACCCGGCAGCGCGGGCGAGGGAAGGAAATTAGAACAAAAAGCCTGTAGGACAACCTGCCATTTCTTTTATGAAATCCCTCCTTTCTAGTGCAGCTGCTCTGCTAAGTACCCAGAATGCTCTGCAGCGCACCGAGGCGCCGGGCTCTCTAATGAATTCAGGCCTGGTTATCTCGCTCTCCACAGGAAAGTACAGCACATCAGTAACATCAGCAGAGTGAGGCGTCAGGCGCTGTCCTCCTCCGTCCTGCCTGGGACCAAAACTACTCTGTCCTGGTTTTGTGGTCTATTTGTCTCTGTCCCCGCCTCCCCCCGCCCCTCCCGGCTCAATGTGAGGCGCTTAACAAACGAGCCCGATAGTTGCTGAGCTGTTCCTGTAATGGCGGCGGCGTCTCTCCAGGGTCACATGGGAAGGCGGTGGCTTCGGCGCTGCGTTCCTGCTGACCTATTCACTACCTGCCTCTAATGGGTCATATTTTAGCTCCCGTGGCGGTGACAAATGGCCGCGCTCTAAAAGCCCTGTCCAAGGTGCTGAAACTCGGTTGATCTACGACCGAACCCCGCTGATAAATGCCTCCCATCAGTTTGCGTGTGACGCCGATTCATCACCTCGCTGAGGTTTGTGTTAGGAATCCATATTGGATTTTTAATGAAAGAGAATATAATGCAATTCAAAGTCAATGGGTTTGCCAATGTGCCCCACTCTTACAGTGTGCACTTACACACACACACACACACACACACATACTTACGCAAACTATCTCACAGTCCTCTCCAGTCATCATCCTGTTTTAGATTGCATTGCATTTCCCTAACAGTGTTATAGTGGCTGCCTTGAAGGGCGGCTCCAGTAATTGTGTTTGTCTCGTTTGCATCTCACACTTCTGCTCCTATAGGCTTTGGACAAGGACTGAGGAAGATTTATGTGGCTTATCTTGGTGTATTAATATTTTGCATTTCATGGACAAGTGGGTGCTATTGATTTTTCACGTCCCTCGCCCCGGTAGAAATATTTTAAAAGACCTTGCCTTGATGAAAAAGTGCGTTTCGGTGTTACAATTTAACGAGAAAAGATTGTTGTTATAAGACACCACACAGGTTTAATGAAAAATGTATTTGTTCATAAAATTGTTCACATTTTAGTCAATTTTATTGTACACCAGACTAACAAGGTGTTTTTGCCCTGTTATAAATTCTATGTGTGTATTCCTCGCTCGGCACCCTTTAATATTACACAGCACAGAAGATGTTTCTTGTGGACATTAAAGCCATCTTGACAAGGTGAACCCCCTAGCAGGTAAGACAGACGTCAGGGCCGCCTGTGTGCTGTGCTTTAACTCTGGTTGCACTGCATGGATGACCAGTAGTAGCCATGTAGATCACAATCAATATATCTGTCTGTGAAAGTTTGTTATAATGACACAAGTTTGAAATACAAAACAGTCTCTGCTTTTAGCCGGTTATGTAGGTATGCATGAATTTCTATGATTGCACCCTGCTAAGTTCCAGTACAACTGTCCCGTCCAGACACGCCATGAAAAGAGGGCACATAAATTACACTGTCCAGTGTCCATCACTCTTCACCTCGCTGTAATCCACAGAGCTCCCCCAGCCAAGGATGCTTCTTACACGGTGTTGTCTGGTAAGTCTATTACTGTTGCCCTCACCTTGACCCCAGATACACCGAACTCCATGAGAGAAGAAGAAGAAGAAGAAGAATGAGTGCCAGGAATCAGCAGTGGTTCAGCTTGGTCGGCTATCAATTTCCTGTAAAACACTTGGCTGTACAGCGATGTATAGATGACGGAGGAAGCCACAGCGACCGTAATAAAAAACACCGCACAAGCCGTCATCACCAGCCTGTCCCAGCTCTCTGTTTTCTCCACAGGGAGCGCCTGCTCCTTTGTGGTCAAATTGACGCAGTCCCTGCTGTATTCAGGCGGCACAGCAGTGACCTCGACACAAACCCGGTAGTGGGTGGATGGTTTCAGCTGTCTGAGATGGTACTCTTTCACATCAGCAGGAAGCCTGGCTGTGAACGCCATGGGGGGATGGCTACCATCTGCTAGTACAGACCATTTTATTTGTGACACCAGACCACCTGCACTTTCCCAGGACACCATAGCAGAATGAGACTGGACAGATGTGATATGTACATGTAGAGATCGGTTTACAGGCAGGGGAAAGTATCCATCCACCACCACCGTCACAGACTTGAGGTCTGCTCCGACAAGATTGTGGGCAACACAGGTGTACAAACCAGCTTCACGCTCGGTGGTGTCGTAGATGTCGAAGGTTCCCTCGGGGTGCATGTAGTACTTGTTGGACACGCTGCCAGGCAGGACCCTGTCTCCCAGTGGGGTCACCCAGTAGATCTCTGGCTCTGGCTCCCCGAACGCCCGGCAGTGCAGCGTCACCGAGCTCCCTTTGCTGACCACGACTCGACTCGGGAGGCTCCCAGGTGAAATCAGCGGGAGGCAGATCTCCGTCATCTCGCGGAAGTGCACCTGTCGGACGTGCTGGCCTTGGTATTCCGGCGGCTCCACGCAGAACAGGGAGTCGGGCTCCATGAAGCGAACAGCGCTCGTGTTCATGTTGACCCAGCGGATGACGCAGTCGCAGCGAATGGGGTTGCTGTGCAGGCTGACCTCGCGCAGGTTGGACAGGGACTCCACGGTGCTGCGATGGAGCGCGCTCAGAGCGTTGCTGTTCAGCATCAGTGTCTCCAGTCTGGGGAGCTTGTGGAAGGCCTTGGGGTGGATGTAAGACAGCTTGGGATTGTTGGTGGCTTCGATTTTTGTCAGCTCCGGCAGGTTGCTCAGGGCAAAGCTGTCGATGGACACCAGCTGAGGCATGCTGTTAATGCCGAGCTCCTTGAGATGGATCATGTCCATGAAATCACCTCTCTGGATCCTCTCGATGGGATTCTTGTTCAAATCCAGGAATTTCAGGTTCTGGACTCTTTTCAGCGCAGCTCGGGGGACACGATTAAACAGGTTGTCGAAAAACGAGATGCTTTCCAGGTTTTCAAGGCCCACCAGAGCATTGTCGGGGATTTCTGTCAAATTCATCCTGGCGAGCACAAGGCTGCGAAGGTTGGCCAGGGGTTTAAAGTTCATGTCTGACAACTCAAGGATGGGGTTCTCCCCAATCATCAGGATCTCCAGGTTGGGCAGGGGCTGAAACCACTGGCTGTCGATGCTCGTCAGTCGATTGGAGTTGAGATGGAGCCTCAGGAGCCTGCCCAGGCCCTGGAAGGCCCTTGAGCTGATGGAGGAGATTAAGTTGTGGTTGATGTAGAATTCCTGTAGGTTGGGCAGGGAGGGGAGGCAGCTGTCGGGAAGCTCCTGAACCCAGTTCTCCTCCATGTGGAGTGACAGTAGCTGGCGAAGAGGCCCCAGACAAACATCACTCACTGAGGAAATGTTATTCTGAGACAAGTCGATCTCAGTGATGTTGGCCAAGTAATCCAAAGTTTTCTCCACATTAATGATATTGTTTGTCTGTAACAGGAGTACCTGTGTTTCTGACGGGAGTCTTTCCGGTAGCTCTGAGAGGCCTAAGTCATTACAGTCCACCGTGGCAGCCTCTGTATAAATAGAGCTTGGCGAGAACCAGGGTCGTATCTCACATCGACACAATGCAGGGCAATGAGCGGCCCCCTCCGAGGCCAGAACAAAGGCAGTCAGAGCCAGCTCGGCTAGCAAACAAGCCACAACTGCCGTCTCCTTCATCTTGGCCCCTTATTCCCTTCAGCCAGTAATTGGCCCTTACGGAGTCAGCTGTTAGCACTGTTAACTTCACAAATAAAAGCTCATTTGTTACTGCAGCAAGACAGAGTGGATTTCTGCTGACGACTGGTCCCCCAAGGCTTTGGCCCTGTTGTCTTCTAGCTCTTGGCAAGGAGAGGCAACCTTTCAGTGGAGTCTGTGCCAGGTTGTCATGCAAGCCGGGTATGTCAAGGTCAGCGTATCCTTCAGGGAGTGACGCTGTGAAGCGCAGGAACAATTGAGGAATGCTGTGGCTCCGGCTGGGGACGTTTCACTCTGCCTTCCATCATTATTATCCTCCGCCGCTGTCACTGGTGTCAATTTCCATCTGGGGAGAAAGGAGAGAAAAATAGGCATAATGTAATATGGTGTTATAGAGAAATGAATGCATATTGACCTTTAGGAATATTGAGACTTATTAAGCCTGTTCAGCCTCATTGGATTTTATTGCATTCCCTGCACCATCAGAATTGTAAGTTATGATTGACTTGACCTTATGTATATTATTTGGCAGGTCTGTAACTAATAATGGTACTTTTGAGTCTTTTTCTTTTTTTTTTTTTATCACTGAAGGGCAAGAGGATCCTGGCAGCCGAGCTGAAATTTACTTTTTTTTATATTTATTTTTTGCTCACAGCGGTAAAATAACTGTCCCAGAAAAGAACTTGGAAATGATGCCCAAAAAAAAAAAAAAAAAAAAAGTAATTCAAAAAGTAACACACATTGTGAGTTCCCATTTTGCCACCCACCTTGTAATTAGAGTTTTGTCACCCCCCCACCCCTAAAACCTTTTGCTGCTGTGAACAATGCACCTGCATGCACTTCACCCACACAAAACAGCACAGTTTGCCAGAGCTGATACACACAACCTCGAGCCGTTGTAGATTCACCAAAAATATCTCTGCAGCGAGCTTGCCACGGGTCTTGTGCTGTGACTCCTCTGTGCTTTTTTGCATTATTCATGAGGAGCTGAATCAACGTTGTTGGTGCAGGTGACAGGTCTACAGCGGGCTTGCCTATGTTGACTGCACATATTGATGTTTTGATTAATTTGTGACCTTGAGTGCAGAAGCCACAGCTGAGCGCACGATAGTAGATGAAGCTGTCGGTGAGGCCGGAGGAGCCGGCTGCTGATGAGGACGAGCCATGACAGTTTATGCATATATTAGCTTGTTTATGGCAGGCAGTCAGCACACACAGGTTGGGCCAAGCAACCTAAAAGAGTTTCTCTTGCACTTTTTTTTTTTCCTTCTCCCCTCCTCCCTCTCTCTCTCTCTCTCTCTCTCTCTCTCTCTCTGTCTGTCTGCTGGTTTTGCTTTCAGCCATCTGTGAGAAACACCACAAAGAGTATAACCAAGCTGCTCTGTGACAAGAACGCCGCAAATTAATTTAATTTGCCGTTAGAGCACAGAATTCCTTTCATTTATTCAATATAATTAGGCAATACCGCATTTTTTTTTTTTTTTTTTTTTGGTTGTTTGTTTGTTTTTGTTTTTTAACCTGCTTGCGTGTTACCATCCGTACGTGGTTGGCTCCCATTTGCAATCATTCCCTGCCCGTCTTTGTTTTGTTTTTATGCATCTCATTAAAGCCGCAGATCCTGAGACCCGTTCCCACCGCTCGCAATGAGAAAGCAGCGTCTTGTGCGCCGTGTTATGCAAATGCTTCCCCGCAGAGATGACAACAGTAAGCTTATGTACAGTATTTAGGTAAAAAAAAAAAAAAAACGACAAACAACAACCTATATGCTAATGTCGAAGAGTGTGGTTTGAATGTTAAAGCGAGTGTTTAATGGTGGATGTTTTCTCTTCTGGTTTAAGAGGCTGCTCTCCGGAGATGCCTCTGTATGCTAATTTGATTTCTCCTGTTTACTTCCGCAGCGCTCACCGACTCATTTTCCTCTTATTACTTAACACCAAGAGCCTGCAGTGACTTCCCCCGCGTCCCCTGCATGCACAGTTATATAAAATGGAGATCTAAGTGGTGCTCGATTTTCTGATGTGATGATTAAAGTAGCAGTTGGGGTTGTAGAAAATGTCACGGAAAGATTACATGTGCAGCACTGGAAAGGGTATTTTCATTTACTTTCCAGAAGACTGTTCTCCGCTCCTTCAGGATTAAATGGCTTGTTTTCCTAATGATGTGTAGATGCATGAAGCTCTATTTTTATTCTGCTTTTAGGATCACAGATTTCGGGCACTCCCCGTAGACCGATGTGACAAATGTGATTTAATTAGCAAGGCCGATTCAGACGCAGGGCTGCAGCAGTGAGACCGTATCCTGAAGCCGGTCGCTGAGAGGCACCAGCAGTTCAGTTGCTGCTCATTTTTATTTTATTTTCACTTCTGTCATCATGTGCTCATCACTTTCAGCACATGACTTTAAACGATCAGATTTGGAATGGACCGTAGAAGTGATTTTGCACGTTTGGCATAATATCTACTACATGTATATACTTCAAAGCGAGCAGTGGTATTTTTTTTTTTTTTTTTTTAGAGCTGCCACATCACTCCTCCTCCCTTTCCTCCAGCCGCTGGTTTCCATTCATTCCACTACGATATGAACATGAACTTTCAGAGCCTTCACACTTTCTTCACTCCAGTTTTCCATCAGCCCAATAAAGTCCTCCACATGAGTTTTCCTAAAAGCAGCAGCACTGTTGGCTTTTCAGGACTTTTTCACACTGAAACGCCCCCTCCTCCTCCTCCGCCAGGGAAAATAGTCCCTAAGCGGGGAAACGTTTTGCTTTCCACAGCCAATTATCAGCTGTGTGGTTTCTGAATGTTGAGGCCACAGAAGCAGAACATTATAAGGCGGCTGCTTCAACCACAAACTCACATTTTGACTGTGTGATGTTAAAGCTTTAGCTCCCAGCAGGATTTGTAAAATGGTTTGTTGACATGTAAATTGTAGTAAATGAGCCAAACATGGAAAAAAATCCTTAAACTTAACACCTGTGATGTGGTGGATGGTGTCATCCAAGGTCATGGGAACTGAACCCCTCACCCTCACGGTGTTAGTGCCTTGCTGAGAAACAAACAGTGGCGGTGTTGCCTCCACGCCGCTCATATCGAGCAGCTCAGCACCGTGCCAGCTGTGTTTTCCTCACACACACCGTGACCTCAGAGGTCGGGAGTTGCGGTCCTGGGATATAATTCACCGGCTGAAGAAGTTTGGAGCGCCGACCTCTGAGGACTGATTTCTGCTGAGGGAACAGTCTGCTGCATCTGGCCGTGGCGTTCGCTTCCCCCACTCACACTCTGCCAATGCAGCACTTCGAAAAAAAGCCTCCAATAGCAAGAAAGAGAATTTCTTATTGTCACCTCATAAAAGTATTTAGTAATGCATTATACGGTGTGCATGCAAACCAAAAAGCTGTCCATCCAGCGAGAGGAGCTCTGTTTAACCTGCCAGGACTGCCAGCCTGGGATTTTTTTTTTTTTTGAAAGTGCTGAATATTGACATTCTCTGAATGGATTAAAGCAACCGAAATGTGAAATATTTATGTATTTTCTCATACAGCGGTGAGAGAGTTGGAGGGCCTAAGCTCTTACGGCGCTGCCATCCTAATGTGGCAGACGTCTCATAAAGTGGTCCCACTCGGCCATGTTTTATTCAGCAGGCCCAAAGCGAGGGGGGGGGGGCGGCGCTCACTGATACAGGCGAGCTGCAGACAGCCCGGCCTATCACCCGACACCACGCCGCCGTCCTGTGGAAACCCCGTAACTCCACTTTGGGTTATGTTCATGTATTCATGTCAGCTCAAACCATACGGTCCTGTGCAGGCTGACGAATGGCTCTGACCTCTCGGGCTCGTGAAACACGGCGCACAGGATGAACTAAAAAAAAAAAAAAAAAAACTGCACCGTCATCAAGCTACAAACACGGCTTTTTTCTTACTTGTGAAAAATGCACTTTGCAGAGATAACGTGGTTTCCAGCCGACAGCAGCGAGGGACGGTCCAGGCTCAGAGGGTTAGGATGCTTTCGGTTACAGACCTACACCTGCAGTCAGTACAGAACCCCCCCCCCACCCCGCATGCGTCTGTCCTGCATCCATGACTTGCAGACATATCATTTTGCTGCCATGCTGACTCCCAGGCAGCTTTTCATTACAACCGCAGACTTTATAATAATCCACGGCGAACAAACAGACGTCTCATCTGACTTGGGAAGAAAGGGGATGATAACAAACTGAGTCCCGTGGAGGAAGTGAGGCTTCCTGTCTGCCTCCGGCGTGACCGACACCACGTCTGCACACAAACTTCAGCCTTCTGCTGTGTCATGGCATCAGGCTACGACTTGCTAATTCAGTATTCACATTCACAGCCCGTCTCGGTGTCCTTATGAGACCCTTTAGGGGGAGCATAGGCCCTAATGAGTTTCTCGTAACATGAGGCGGGGTGAATGAGCCAAAAGTCCTTCATCTCCAGGAGGAAAATTTGATCTTGATTACTGGAGCAGGTGAGCCAACATTAACCTTTTTAAAAGATTTTTGGGACATTTTTACAGTTTTTTTTTAATTTGCCAGAGAGTTAGAGTAAAGAGAGGGACGACATGCAGCAAGCAGAGGCCCGGGGCAGGATCAGACCCAGGCAGTGCAATAAGGACACCTGAGCCAGTATATTTCATCGGTATGTGGTAAATAAAGCGCGGCATTTAACAAAAGGACAATGGCCGGCACTTTGGCACTTTGTTTTTACACTCGTCCTGCGTCCACCGGTGTGTCCAGTACTGAGGACACTGGTGATCTATTTTTCTTTTGCATCTGTCCTTTAACGGTCCTGCAGCAAACCTCTCATCACGTCACATCACTGCCATGAAGATAATATCCACTTCACTGCTGCTGGTTCTGGCGGGTCACGTTAAAGGTGCAGTGTGTGTAATTGGTGAAGGTCAGGTGGAATGAGGCGTGGCATGTGGTGGTTGAGTCTATGTGGTTTTCGCGATCGGCGCGGCTCGCTGGTTAAATTCTGTGCTTTGTCCCGTGGATTTTATCAGCTGAGTCTGAAGGCTCCTCGCTGAAATCAACCGTCCTCCGTTTTGCATCGTGCGCCTTTTCGATAAATTATAGAAAATCTGTACCTTAATCTGACCAATCTGTGTTTGCGAGTCAAATTAGCAGCAGCAGCTCTGAACCTGGACCGAGATCGTCTCCCAGCAGCTGATAAGAAAATGAGTGGGCAGGGCCGATATTTAGCCAACATTAGCCTGTGGAATAAACTCTAATGGGGTTAACTCTATAAAGCCTGAACTATGAAAGAATTGGCAGAAAATTCCATTTTTTTTAAATTGAACCCTTTATTTAGTCCTATAACAAAATATATATATATAAAAAAAAATTCCAAAAATATGTTATTACACGACCTTTCTGTTGTATGATATATGATATGTATTTGAAGTGCCAATGGTATGGCCCAGGGTGAACAGGGGAAGTGTTCAAAGGTGTACAACAGGATTTTGGTCAAGTATTGATTAAACTGAAAACGAAAAACGGAATTGAAAATGTGTATCATAAATGATACAGATGGCTTTACAGGGTTAAAGGTTATCTGGCTCGGACAGGCGCTCAGGAGCTGATGTGTTCATCAATAAAAATTGACTAGGAAAACATACAAAACGGCAGGTAAACCAAATAATAAGATGCTGTCAGCGTCGTTGCCGTGTATGGAGCGTCCAAAGCTCAGGTGCAGGTATCTGACTTTTCCAGGGGCGGATCTAGACAAATATTCATGGGGTGGCAAGAGGGTGGCATGGAGATTTTAAGGGGTGGCAGAAATATATATGCTGATTTAATACCAAACGATCCCATATGTCAATATTTGCTTGGAAAACCCCCAAATGAGGATATTTTAACTCAAAAACATTCCATTATTGTGGTACATGAGTAAAGCATTGAATAGAAAACCAAAAGGTGGCATTAGAAATATATATTTTTATTTATTTATTTATTCATTTATCAACCCCTTAAATAGTGGGAGTGTCATCTTTTGCTGAATTTACCTGCACTCGGACATTTGAGTCTCGTAACAGAGAGTTTCCGAACAGCCACAATTAAAAAATAAGTAAATAAACTGTCTGAAATTGGGGTGGCAACTTGGGTGGCAAGGCATTTTTCTAGGGGGGCAGCTGCCACCCCCTGCCACCCCCTAGAACCGCCAATGGACTTTTCCCTCTCTATAGTAACACCCCCCCACCCCCCGTCAGGTAGTTTGCTAGTGCTCTGATCAGCTGCGATGTCAAACTGTGACCTCTGACCTTTACCTTCCCACTGGGCAAGTGGAAACTGCACGTCTCCCTTGGGGATCAATAGAGGATGAAAAACAAGGTGATAATTTGTGTGTTTCTGCCTCTCAAGGACACCTAGCGGACCAGATCTGGTGTTTCCTGTTTGTCCAAATTAAATCTGTGCTCGGTTCAGTCGCCGGTGGGAAATCGTTTCCACCAAACCAAACTCTGAAATACAAAAGCGGCTCCAAAAATAGCCGGAATGAGCCAGAGCCAGAGAGCCGCTCTCATCGGCAGTGAAACCGGGTGACGTCGCCCTCAGAATCCAAAACAGTTGCGCCTTGTTGCCGTTTGAGGCCGCCGGCGCGCGAAGCGGCCAAGTGCAGCTCCAGTTTCAGAAACTGGTTCATGCCGAAGTGGCTCGCGGAGCGGAGAGGAGGGAGGACAGAAACGCTGATTAAAAAACAAGAGGGAGCGCACACACGAGCAGACGTGGAGGATTATGTCGTCCATCTGCCGCCGCCGCTGCAGACCGAACCTGCAGGCCCGAGCGCCGCCACGCTCCCCGCCCAGCTGAATTTACTGTTGGACGGAGGCCCTCTGGGGACACGAGGCACAGGGGAACACACTTGTGGGCTCCTCAGCTGTTAGCCTGTGATGGATAGTGTGTAAATACCCTGTGTAAGGCCTTATGACAGTAACACACACACACACACACACACACACACACACACACACACACACTGGCAGCTTTATCACTATTTATGCTTGTATCGTCTGCTATGAGCCACGCTCGCTAACATCCAGTGTTGGGACCAATTACTCACAAAGCTAATAAGTTACAATTACTTATTACTTCTGTAAAAAAGTAATTTTGATTACTGCTCAGTTACTGCTGCAGAAGAGGAATTCAGTTACCGGGGAAAGTAATTTTTATGATTACTTTTTTTCTTTTCTTAAATCCTCTTATTAATGCACATATTTTTGCATTGCTGTTGCAGTGTGGACATTGCTGTCAAATTTCATCTATCATTGTCAGTGTTGGGCACGTTACTTTTAAAAAGTAATTCATTATAGTTTAAAGCAGTGATGCCAACTTGTCCAGGTGGGGAATTGAACCCCCGGTCTTTTGTACGGCCGGTGGAGATACTATCCGCTCTGCCATCAGGGAACACATGAGCTTCTTGTAATTTGTGCTCAGTCATTCTCCATGCATGTTGATAAGTTACAAAAAACTGCAAAGTCTGACCGGTTTGAAAATTGACACACCGCTTTTCCTCCACAAGACGCACATTTTTTGAATAGGATAATAAAATAATAATAATTATTAGTAGTAAGTAACGGCAAGTAACGGCGCATTTTATTGTCAGTAACGGTAACGGTGTTGTAACGGGGGCAACAGTCATTTCTTTGATTACTTGTTACTGATAAAAGTAACGCCGTTTCTTTGTAACGCCGTTACTCCCATCTCTGCTAACATCAGTGTGCACTGCAAACAAAAAAAAAACTTATTCAGACTCATCTTGGTTTTTTTGTTGGGTTTTTTTTGCTCTTTGTTAATCAGCTTGTTTCCAGAGTTTGTCTCCAATCGAGTGTCATTTTCTTCGTCCTCATGGCTGATCTGCCTCGTTTCAACACATTTCTTTACTTATTTCCCGAAAAAAATCTTGAAATTAGTGAAACTGTGGAATGGAGTCAAGTGGGATTATCTAATCCCACTGGCAGATTTGTTGTTGTTGTTTTTTTTTTTGTTTGTTTGTTTGTTTTTTGCCACATATTCTCGGTAACACAGAGGCGTGCAGCGTGCTGTGCACACAAACTGATCAGTGATTAACAATTTGATCATCAGACAATAAACCGATCGTTAATTAATAAGCCTCTCATTAATTAGGTCTGTGTGTCGCTGTGGGACGTGATGAAAGTTGAGCAGGGCTTTAAACAAAAGCTGCATGTACACACACGCACACACACACACACACACACACACGCACGCACACACACACACACACGCACATGCACACACACACACACACACACACACACACACACACACGTGGTCTCATATGTTCAGTCTGTTTCTTCTGTTTCATAAATTGGACCGGACAGGAAGCGACCAGCAGGCCTGTGTGTGTGTGTGTGTGTGTGTGTGTGTGTGTGTGTGTGTGTGTGTGTGTGTGTGTTTGGTTGAACTGGGAGATTCAGCTCTGTTCTGTGTTGTGAAGGTTTACAGCAGCAAAATGAAGCAGCTATACTTACCTCTCCTCCTCTCTCTCTCTCTCTCTCTCTCTCTCTCTCTCTCTCTCTCTCTCTCTGCCCTTCTGTCTCCCTCGCTTTCTCTCTCTGAAATTTCAATTTATTTTATTAAGCTTTCTTGGCTTGAAACTAAAGAACAGCATTGCCAAGATCAAGATAAGATCAACATTTTCTACATAAAATCCTCTCCTCCTCCTTTCCTCTCTCTCTCTCTCTCCTCTTTCTCTCTCCCTCCTCTCTCTCCTCCATTGATTTACTGTTAAATCAGTCCAATCTGAGTCCTGTCCACTGGGTTGTTTCCACCCCTGACCACCCCCGCCACACACACACTCACACCCACACCCGCACACACACACACACACACCCACACCCACACACACACACACACACACACACACACACTCTCTCTCTCTCTCTCTCTCTCTCTCTCTCTCTCTCTCTCCCCCACACGCCTCGTTGGCTATGCCAGCATTAGAATTAGCATCGCTACACACCCACAAGTCACACGTCCCTCTTTAGTAAGCAGCTAGTGCACTGTTAATTAGGCTCTCTCGCCCTCTCTCTCTCTCTCTCTCTCTCTCTCTCTCTCTCTCTCTCACACACACACACACACACACACACACACACACACACACACACACACACTCACATACACACAGTTGAACCGCATAGAACAGCCTCTGCCTGTTGGTTAATGTCAGTACAGTAGTGTGAATGTGAGTGTGTGTGTGTGTGTGTGTGTGTGTGTGTGGTGAGTGTGGAGGAACATGCATTTTTATTCCTCACATTATCATCTCATTAAATAAAAACCTGTGCTGCATTAAGTGGACACACACACACACACACACACACACACACAGGCCCTGATTGGTTCAACAGGATTGCTTTGCACCAGTCACAGCTCTTCACGCCGACTTTAAACGTTGAAGATGTTTTAGCGCCCCCTAGAGTTTGTAGTAAATCAGAGCGAGAGTGTGTCGCGGTGTGTTCAGACTGCAAGCCGATTGGCTGACTCGACCCATTGTGGGCGGGGCCAGAGGCTCGGACACTGTCTATCTACCAGCTGCAGAGTTTGGAATAAGAAAACAGTGTGTGTTTTCTGCTCTGTTGTCACCTTTCCTGTTTTTTAAGAAGCTGGCTAGGGCTAGGCGGGTTGGTTCTTTCAAAATAAAAGTTGCATGGAACTG
The DNA here is from genome assembly GCF_902150065.1 of Myripristis murdjan. Lineage (NCBI taxonomy): Eukaryota > Metazoa > Chordata > Actinopteri > Holocentriformes > Holocentridae > Myripristis > Myripristis murdjan. The sequence goes on from NC_043985.1 coordinate 32,749,741, forward strand.
TGGAGCTTTGCATGACTTTTCATCCGTGTTGCACTTTAAGATAAATGACATCAGGAGGGACACGAGGAGGCGCAGGATGTGATTCAGGCGTGGCGACGTGGAGGAAACACACACACACACACACACACACACACACACAGTCACTGTGACTGAAAACACAGACGCCTTCCATCTGAGTGTAATCTGACCTGCACCTGTGTAATCTGCCCCAAACTCTTCTGTCCCAGCACAGAACACATCACAGCAAAAAAAAATTACTTAATCTGTGGTCCATCAGCTGGCCAGGAGAAGATCAACATCAACAAAAAAAATGTCTAAAAAAAAAAAATGTCTAAAAAAGTCTTGAGCACATTGATTAGTATTGATTAGTGCTGATTAGTGTTGATTAGTGTTGTGCAAGTTGGTGTTGTTGTTTTAATGTAATATTTGAGTGTACCACTAAATGTGACTTCATGTGACTGCTGCTGTGTAATCCAGGATGTGGCGGATGAACATAATCTCCCCATAATTCATGTCCACAGCACATCATGATGTGTGTTTGAGAGTCGGTGCTCGTGCTGCGTCCGTCATTATTGAATCAACAGTAAGTCAAGCTGCTGTAATCCCGACGCTCCTGTCAATTAAAACGGAGATAATTGCTTGTTGTGGCCGTTTCAAAGTAAACGCGGTGTGATGGGAGCAGAGTGACTGGACGCCGTCCCTCTGGGAGATCAGGCGAGGAGAGGCACGGCTGAAAACGGGATGTTGGCGTTTCACCTCTGGAGCCCCGGAGACCGCTGCGTCTGTGAAGGCTCAGTCACAGCGAGTCGGACGCTGCTGCATTTTGGCGTGAGGGGAGCGAGCGGCATCTCTTTTCCTTTCTTTCTTTCTTTCTTTTTTTTTTTTTTTTTTTTTTTTTTTTATTAACTTTGCCCTCATTTAGCCCCGCTGTGAAATGTGCTGAATGAGGTCTGTGCATTTAAAGACGCCTTATAGTGCGCTGCTGTTAATTATGAGCAAGGCTTGAATACAGCAGGAGTGATGGGAGGAGGGAGGGAGGATGGAGAGCGAGAGAGAGAGAGAGAGAGAGAGAGAAAGAGAGGTTCTGGTAAATTAGGCAGGCAGTGGTGGGAATGTCTTTTCCCTGCAGCCGATCCCCTGACCTGCACATCTCAACTCTGAGCCACATCACAACGAGCATCTGCGCTTTTATCGCTGACTTGTTGTTGTTTTGTTTGTTTTTTTTTTTTTGTCCCTTTTTTCTTCCCTGACTCAGGCGACCAGACACTGGATCAGCATAAGGCGTCTCTCTCTCTCTCTCTCTCTCTCTCTCTCTCTCTCTCTCTCTCTCTCTCTCTCTCTCTCTCTCTCTCTCTCTCTCTCTCTCTGCTTTAAGTGGAGCTGAAGATGCTTCGTTAAGCTCGGCCACTTTTTACCTCGTTAGCATTCTGCCTGGTCGCCGGCGTCCCAGCTGGCTGAGGCGTGTAGCACATCAAAAAAAAAAACAAAAAAACAGAAAAACATAAAGCCCCGGGTTCAAATCCAGCCCGGCACTTTATTGTTGCATGTCATCCCAATCTGTCTGTCTGAATCAACCCGTCTCTCTCCACTTTGAACTGTCTAACTGAAGGCAAAAATCCCCCCTCCTCCTCCTCCTCCTCCCAAAAAAAAAAAAAAAAAAAAAAAAAAAACAAGCGCTGTCCCTGTTGTGAGGCGGTGCGTCTCACGTGCTGTGACTTCAGGGCTGAACCTGTGGAGCGATGCTGACACCGACAAGACCCCACCGACTCTGACGCACACAATCTGATCTGTTCTCCCACACGGGGAAGAAGAAAAAAAAAACAAAAAAAAACACCAGAGAGCTGACAGGAAAAAAAAAAAAAAAAAAAGAGGGGAGGGGGAAATAAAGGAATAGAGAGATGTGCAGTTTGCTGTCAGGCGGCTGCAGCGTCCTCGACCAGGGAGAAAAAAAAACCCAAACCTGCGACAAAAATCCCCGTTCAGCCTGTTTTCTTATTCCCCTCAGCTGTCAGAACCGCAGGCTGAGCCGCCACAGCGCTCAAGGACTACCGCAGTCCTGCCAACACACACACACACACACACACACACACACACACACACACACAGCGTTGTAACACTCACCGGTAGCAGCGTTCTCCATCACATCCCATGCAGCAGCAGCAGATATTCAGCAGGTATTCCTGGCATGGCTGCAGCAGCAGTGTGTGTGTGTGTGTGTGTGTGTTTGCATGAGTGTGTGTGTGTGTGTGTGTGTGTGTGTGTGTGTGTGAGATTTAAGGCACGCAGCACTGCATGTTAATGTGCAGCAGCAGCTATTTCCCTGTTTTCCTTGAGTATCTCCAAGAACAAACGTCTTCTCTCTTCCCTTTCCACAGTGACAGAGCGAGAGAACGAGAGAGCGAGAGAACGAGAGAGCGGTTTCTCTGCGTGTGTGTGTGTGTATGAGTGTGTGTGTGTGTGTGTGAGAGAGAGAGAGAGAGAGAGAGAGGAAGGGATGGGTAGCAATGAATCCTCCTCCACTGTGACTGTGTGTGTGTGAGAGAGAGAGAGGGAGCGACACAGAGAGAGGGAAAGAGAGGGGGGATGAGAGACACCGAGAGTGAATTACATGAAGAGTTCCTGTGTGAGAGAGAGAGAGGAAGGGAGAGAGACACTGAGAGTGAATGAAGGGGTCTGTGTGTGCATGTGTGTGTGTGTGTGTGTGTGTGTTAGAGAGAGAGAGTGTGGGAGAGAGACCCTGAGAGTGAATGATAGGTTGTGTTTGTCGTTCCTTCATCCTCCTTCTCTTCCGCTGTTTGAGAGCGGATCATCCATCACTCTATCACACACACACACACGCACACACACACACACACACACTAATACACACATTAATACACACCAGCTCCCCAGAGACCAGCCAATCAGTACTCAGCTCTTAGCCTAGCAGTGAATCTGATTGGCTTAGCAAGCTGTCAGTCAGTCATGATCTCCTGTATCCCCACGGCAACGAGAGGAGGAGGAGGAGGAGGAGGAGGAGGAGGAGGAGGAGGAGGCATAGAGGAAGACGAAGAGTCAATATAGGATGTGTGTGTGTGTGTGTGTTCGTGTGTTTGATTCTCCCAGTTTACATTCACACAGCACGTGTCCGTCTTTGAGTCAATCAGAGGGCCTGCTGCAGCTCAGTGCCTTGCTCAGTGGCTCTGTGCTGCTGGGATTGAACCTTCAACCTCCTGTCTCAGTGACTTTGTGTCGCTGCCTTCATGCTCCAGTTTCTCCGGGCCTGATAACCGATGAGCACCGCGCCGCTCAGGGCTTCCTAACTGGAATTGATCCTATTGATTGAGACATTATGAACAGATTCCTCATCAATACTTTGTCTGGAAACTGTGGCAGCGCTCCAAGACGCCGTGCGGCTCCGGGTCGCTGCTCGGCTCCGGGTCGCCGTGCGGCTCCGGGTCGCCGTGTGGCTCGGCCGGCGCAGCGTTCAGACCGCTGCAAAAACAACACGCCACAGGAAGTCAGCTGTTTCTGATGGCAGCTGGAGGCAAGAGAAGTCACCAGCAGCAAGGTGACACTCGGCCAGGTGATGAGCTGGCAGATGTTCACCTTCAGTCTACCTACAAACCAAGCGAACCAATCAGAGCGCAGAGCTCAAACTCTGCAAAACCTGCTGCAAAGTGGCTCCAAGCGAGACTTAAGTGTCTTTTCTAGTTTCCGAGCGTCTCAGTCGTCATTTCCACGTTGTGGAAGCAGCAAAGTGTCTCGTGTCCCTCTGAGCTCCATGTTGCTCTGAAAATGAGCTGACCTCAGAGCAGTGTTGCTGCTGAAAGTGACTGAGCAGCAAACAGCAGCTCTGAGGTCAGTGCTGCAGGTCTCTCTGCTGTCTGAAGCTCATCATCAGACAGTGATGGTGGCCTCCATAGGGGGCGCCGGCGAGCGTCCACTCTGCTTGTCCCACACACAGGGCAGGGACGCTGCTTCACCTCAGGGAGCTCACATGGAGTCCTGATCTGCTCGGGAGCTTTCACTCCGTCTCCTTCCTTCTTACCTGGAGAATCCTCCATTAGAACAGCAGCCCACCAAGGTGAGACACACCTGGCTGTTAGAGGGGATGGGAGACGAGCTCTGATTGGTTCACTGCATGTTACACCTAAAACACAGCCAGGATTAATGAAGAGACTCAGGAGCCAGGAGCCTGGAGCAGCAACACGTTTTTCTTCATATCAAAGACTTCACTTCAGTTTCAGTTCAGTTTAATGTCATTCAGACGTGTTAAAAACATGAGGGAACGATGTTCGTTATCCGGGTCCAGCAGCGAACAGGATAAATAACATTGTGCAAGGATAAATAACGTCGCCGGAATCAAAGAACTTTTCAAAACATATTAAATGCCAGAGCAGATCTGAGCTGCAGTCCAAACTCAGCTCTGACCTGAAAAAACCTCCTGCCGGTTAAAACCGGGTCGCGACCCGCAGCCGGAGAGCCAGCGGAGAGACAGACACAACAAAAACAAGCGCTTCTCATTAAATTATTGATCATCGCACCTCAGAAACGCCGCAGACGGACAGAGACAAATGTGTTTTCCCTCCTGACGGCTCCTGACAGCCGTGACACAGTTTGATGATGGGATGGATTCAGGCTGAAGGTCAAACCCACAGAAACACTGCAGCTGTGAATGCAGAGACATATGGGGTGTGTTTATCGATCATACTGATTAGAAATCATATTGCTTCATTTTTCATCCTCCAGAAATTACATTCACTTGATTGCAAAGAATATATTTGAATAGTTTTGAATGATTATGTTATTGTTGATAATGCATATTTATTGGTTTGTGCTTGATTATTACGAGGTATGTCTTTTAGTATCAGAACTGACAATTAAAGTGGAAGACAGAAATGAAGGGAAAGAAGGAGAGAGGCAGGAAAGACGGGGGAACAGTAATGGGGGAAGTGGAAAAAAAGAGAATCAGACGCAGAAAAAAAATCAGACTGAAAGAAAAAGAAGTAGAAACCGGAGGAGAGAAGGATGAAGAGAGACAGGAAGAGAGAATCAGACAGAGAGAGAGAGAGACTGGGAGTGAAAGTGAGGGATGAGAGAGACAGAGAGAAAGAGGCCCAGGAGGGAGGAAGAAGCCGAAAGAAAGACGGAGAGAAAAGGCGATGATGTGAGGAAGAGGAAGAGTAAATCCTCTCTTCCTCCCTGCAGTCTTTCCTATCACTAATGAAGACGATCTGCCGGCGAGGACGGTGCGTTCGCTGCCTGGCTCTGTTTACCACGACTCAGCGGAGAGAGAGACGGAAAGAATAACTCCAAAAAAAGATAACAGCACGTTAAAGGGATAATTCAACCATTTTTACATTTTTTAAAGGCCCAAAATAGGATGAAAAAAAACAATCAAACAAAAAAAAAAAACTAGGAACAGAAGAAAAGAAGATACAGGAAGTGCAAAACTTACCGGATCTTTCTTTCCTTTTGTTGGCAACAGGAAAAATGCAGATTTAGACAATAATTTGTGACAATAATAGTTGTATATTTCAGGAAACGACACTTGTAAAGTGATGTTAAACCTTCTTTGAGGGGGTTAATGCGGTTCGCAGCGCTCAGTCACCATAAAAAGAAAATAGCACCACTACTCCTGTCCTGCATAACAGTTAGAGTTGGAAATGAAATGATGACTGTTTTTTTTTTTTTCAGAATGGGTGAACTGTCCCTTTAAGTTTAAATGAGATTAGATTCAATTGGATTTGGTGCAAATAAGAATGCAGCAGAAACGTTCCTATAATCAAACAAGCGACAGTTTCGACACTCACACACACACAGTGGAGACGTATGAATGTGAAATATGGAAACAATATCAGCTGAGAAACTGGGAAAGGAAAAATGTAAATATGATCAGCAGTCTGCAGAGGGCCCACATGTGAAGGTGTAAATAACAGATTTACATTTAGCATTTACAGAACGCACGCCGGCCTCATCCAAACGGCAGAATAATAAATCACGGCGTGGCGGTCGAGTGAAAAATGCGTCTTCAAAATCTAAAGTTGTGCAGGAACAGCCTTGATCTCAGCTTGACCGCCATCAATTTTACAGTTTTTGCAGCCAGCGGGGCGCTCGGAGGTTTCATCAGCCCGAGAGCTCAGAGCGCGTCGTCCTCCGGCTGAGCGGCACGCCAACTTTTTTCCCCACGCGGCAGCAAACGCCAGCGTGCACGCCACCTGCTGTTTGCAGCGTGCACTGCGCGTGTTAGAGGTGACGCTCGCTGCAAAACCAGTCATTTTAATAAATCCACGTATCATTTTCTTGTGTGTTTTTAGGCCTGTTTATTTAGCTATTTGGTTATTTATGGATGTAAAGCCTATTTTCTATATTTTTTCTATTGTTTTAATGATGTTCCGTTATTTTTTTTTTGCAAATTTTACCTTTTTTCTGATATTTTTTGGAAGAAATCAAGTGAAACCGCTCGGGATTCAAAGGGTTAAATGCTTGCTGCTGCTGTGTTTAACACAAGAGATCTGACCTCAATTAAGCATCACTGATCTGGTACCTCGCTTTTTTTTTTTTTTTTTTTTTTTTTACTAATGGTGCAGAATTTCCTCGCTAATTTGCTCATGTGCTTTTTGTCGCCGTGTCTCTGAGAGAAAATCCGGCGAATTTGCTCGGGTTTTCCGAGTGTGAGGCGGCGGCGGCTTTGTCCTGAATGAGTTCTGACAGCCGGCTGCCGGGGTGTTGCAGCTGGTTGAGTAAGGCGCCGGAGCCGAGTTGAAAGCGGCCGTGAGATCGATTCCTGTCAGAGCCCCATCACGCGCGGCGCACAGAATAAGCAAACCGCTGCCGTATCAGGAGTTTTTAAGAGCTTGTTAAAACATCACAGGCGATAGCATCAGGTAGCACAGACCTGCAGAGGGGAGAGGCCGGATGGAGGGATGGATGGATGGAGGGATGGATGGATGGATGGATGCATGGGGAGCAGCTCTGAATGCACAAGCGAAGGCAGCTGCTCCTGGGCCCAGGTGCATCATGGGTCATGTGGCTCTCATTTGGCTGGACCTCATGGTGACGTGTGTTTGGCCCCTCAGGTCGCCCAAGAACCCCCAGCAGAAGATCATCAAGCGGGTCATCGGCCTGGAGGGAGACTTCATCAGGTAGGAGGCAGCATCACACACACACACACACACACACACACTCACACACACACACACACCAGTGAAGCAGCTCCGGCTCCTGATTGGCCGGTGAAAGAACTCTGATGCAGATGTGTGTCATCCAGAAATAATAGATAGATAGATGTACTTTATTGATCCCAATCTGGGAAATTCTTAAAGCCGGCCGAGTTCAGAGCGAGGTCACTGTACTTCACTAAAACTAAACCAAAAACTAAAACTAGGTGTGCAAAAAACACTTTGGGTAACTGAAATAAAAACTTCAGAAGAACAAATAGATTTCAGCTCAACTTTATTCATATAGCACCCGTCACACAAACACGCAGCCCAAAGTGCTTCAGAGTAAATGAACACAGACATAAAATAAAAACATTGGACAACTGTAAAAAAAAAATGTTAAAAATATGCGAGACTAAAAATTACATCAGTGAAATCTATAAAACATTAAAAACAAATATATCAGAGTCAACAAAATGAAATAATAATGACATAAAATAAGCATATGGATAAAAAAATAAATATGAAAATCAGTAAAAGTGACTGCATTGTAGCCACGATGATAACTACAGATGGTTAACAGTCCTCAGTCAGTATGTTTTTTTCCTAGTATGGTGAAGACCTAATTGACTTGCATTCATTCTCTACAGCTTTTCCCTCATCTTAGCCAATAAATAACTCATAATAACCGATTATAACCAGTTAACAATTTATAATAGCCAATTTATGCCCAACCTTCACCAATAAGTGAAGGTTGACCTCTGAAATGACTTCGCCATCCTGGGAAAAAAAATTAGCCAGCAGAGGCCGTCTCCACCTCTTCGTCATGGCTATCATCAACATCATCATCATCATCATCATCATTATGACAGGGTGAGTGAAGTGATGCTGTCTGGTTTGTTGTGGTGATGAAAAAGACCAGCGCTGAGGGAAACCTGCTGATTGGTCGGACGGCAGATCCCAGCCAGCCAATCACAGAGGCCGATCTGAGGATTCACCTGCTGCATCCTGGAGGCAGACTCACACGCTTCCCACCAGTGGTGTTGCTGGTTAGGAGAAAAACACGAGCATTTATAATTTACAGTGATTTATAATTTATCGTCATTCAACCGGCGTTCTTTTTCTAGAAGGAGTGAGCCGGCCGAGTTCAGAGCGAGGTCACCGCCGTTCACTAAAACTAAACCCAAAACTAAAACTAGGTGTGCAAAAAACACTTGAGGTAACTGAAGTAAAAATAAAAACGACTTTAGAAGAAACTAAAACTAACTGAAACAATATTGTGTACTTCCAAAACTTAAATTAAAAAAATAAATAAATAAAAAATAGATTAGAATAAAACAACTAACTCACACTGACACGGAAAAAAAAACTCAACTCAGACTAAACATTTTCAGACAAGAAAAACTCAACAGAGGCCAGCAGACCCTGAACTGAACTGAAACTAAACTGAATTGAAAATAGAAATTAAAGACAAAATGCAAACAAAAACTAATGAAAAATACAGCACTAGGGGGCGCCCTGGTCGCTCACCTGGTAGAGCGCGTACCGCATGTGAAGGCTGAGTCTTGACGCAGCGTCCTGGGTTCGAATCCGAGCCCGGGCCCTTGCTGCGGGTCGTCCCGTCTCTCTCTTTCCTGCCTGTCCTGTCTCTCTGCACTGTCACCATCAAATAAAGCCAGAAAAACGACCGTCTGTTCGAACCCGGGCTCACCCTGCAGACCTTATCCTCGACTTGATCTCCCTGAAAACGAGCGCTCCCCCTGCTCCGGAGTTTGGGTTGATAAGCTCGGCGCTCACCGTGGGGATGTCCCACACTCTGAACTGCAAAGTGTAAAACAACATGTTGAAGTGTGCGAGGGCTTTTGTTGCTCAATCCAGCCCGCTCAGCTGTTAAAGCCTCGTTTCACCTTGTTGCACCATGAAACCATCAAACTCAAGTCTTTATTTGTGCCAAACGGGACGTTTAGGAGCAGCAAGGCATAAATCAGAAGACACAGACCAAACGAATCCTGCAGAAAACATTTGTGATATGAAACGGAGCTATGACGGTGTATCAGAGCCTTTATAGGGAGGAAGAAAACTGTGGAGCCTGGGAAGGAGGGGGGTGTTCTGAGAAAAAAACTCTGAATTTCCGAGATTAAAATCGTAAATTTACCATAAAAAAAACTCGGATATCCTCTGATATTAAAGTGGTAAATTTATGAGAAAAAAAACTCAAACAAATATTGTTTTCTTCTCAATCGGCCCAAGTCACGGCAGTGTCTCTTCAAAGTCCAGATGCTGAGGATAATATTGTGACTCTGGCCTAAAATCAGCAGCGTTTCTTAAATCCCACTGCAAAGTAGAATTTGATGAGTTCATCAGCTGCAGGCCTGAGACACAGCGAGCAGCAACAACGTGAAGCCATGAGGAGCTTTGACCAAAAAAGTAGAAGAAAAACTATTTTTCTGAGGTTTTTTTTTTGTAAATTTGTGATTTTATAATCTCAGAATTTCCAGGATTTTTCTCATAAATTTTTGGGGTTTTTTTCTTGTAAATTTTCCACTTTAATCTCAGTTAATTATTTTTCTTTCCATAAAATGGTCCTGATACGCCGTCGTACTGACCCGCTTTAAAGCAAACAGTTAAAAGTCAGTGTAAGTATGTGGCGTCTGCCGGTCCTTAAGAAATCTTAGTTTTCAGTTTTAAGTGCGAGGTGGGGGGCGGGGGGGTCACACCCGCTCTGATTGGTCTGTATCATTCAAACCTTGATGCCTTTCCTCCGTTAATTTGGTTCATTTGAGGCGGCGGCATCACGTCTTCACTTTCAGTTGCGGACCAAACAAGCAAAGCAAAGCGTGGCTCGCCTGAAAAGTCGGGACACGGTTTGGACCGCGGTTGTAATCCGGCGTAATCCGAGCTGGGGAAGCACACCAGAAAACACAATGCATTGTGGGTTGTAAGCGCATGTTGACACCTGAAGCTGCCAGGCAGAGCTGCTGCGGCTGCCAAAACGAGTCGGGGACAAATGTGGAGTAATGATGAGGTAAGGCTCCTCTGGAAATATGAGCTGACAATAACATTTCACGATGGCTCGGGGAAAACACATAAAAATAGCCAGGTCTGCCTTGTTACGTTGTTGTTGCCCCGTTGTTCCAATATTGCTCTGTTGTTGCACTACGCTGTCGCCCGTGTCTGGACTTCTCCTCATAACATTTCTGTCCGGTAGACGAGCTGCCGCTTCCATCCTGTGGCGTCTGATTAGAAATCTGTGCTCGCTCGGCGCAGGTCCAGGCGAGGACCAAAGCATCAAACTGAAAGTGTGAAAGAGCCTTTAAAGGTTTTAAATCACATTAAACATTTCATTTGAGTGTTAAACACAGTCTCACAATTACACAGTGAAGTGTGTTTTTTTAAATGTGCTGCCTCCCGGGGAGGAATCTGCCTGGTTTTTAGTGCCAGATGTATAAACGCTGCGTCCACACAGAAACATGCAGATGATCTTCTACACTGAAATCAGAGCTTAGAAAAAAGAAGGTTCCTGTAGCCCTCACACCGTACACACACACAGTTTTGGTTGCAGCCTGGCGGAAAAGTGGCAGAAAATAATATGAAAGTTATGCAACATTATTGTTCTAACTTTATTATTTCAGTGCACTAAATGTCATTAATATCCAATTTTGTGAGCGTGTGTGATTTTGTACGAGCCTATTTTTGTTTTCTTTTTAATTACTGTTACATTTAGGAATAAGAATATGTGTGTTGCAGTGTGTCACACATAATCCAGATGTGACTGATGGGTGGATTTAATTATTGGCTCATGTGTGATCAATTAATAGTCAATATGATGAGATATGAACAGGCTGAGCTGTGTGTAATGACATGCAGCGATGGTGGCTTTGGTGCACTTAGGGTTAGGAAATAAGGAGAAGAATAAGGAAATGAGCTAATTAGAGGCGTCAAACTCCATTTATGGCTGCTTGTGGGAGTGTGCATGAGGCTCGTGCACGTGCCAACAATTATAAATCTGACAAAAAGAATGCGTTTGCATATTTCTGGCTTTGTCTGGACACTAGAGCGCAGATCGGGCTGCATATTTGTGTCCGAACCCGACCCGAGCTCGAGATTTTTCTTCTCCTCCTCCGCTCGGTTCCGTGCTGCCTTCAGTGTCGTCGCGTAAACCCCGGCACTGCACAGGACGTTGCCCAGAGCAGACAGCAGGTCCATCATTTGTCATTTATTTTACACTCGAGGTTCACTCAAATAAAAATCGGACCCCCGGTGTGTTTCATGTTTTCAGATCAGCTGAGCGATCACGTGGTCCTGCAGGTCCAGAAGCTCCTCACGCGTCTCCGTCTCTCGGCCCCCGAACTGAATTATGTTTGAATGAGCCGCAGTAACGTTTTAAATTTACCTTGTGGATAGGCAGTGTGTGTGTGTGTGTGTGTGTGTGAGTGTGTGTGTGTGAGTGAGTGTGTCAGGCTGGCAGGTCCAGTGAGTCACGGCTGCTGTCTGTGCACTTCTTCCAGCGTGTCCTCAGCCCCGGTTACACGGCGTTCTTACGAGGAAATGAGCTCGGCGGTGGCGGTAATGAGACGCAGCAGGAGCAGCGAGGCGGCCGGGCTGTCGGCTGTGACAGACACGCCGCCGTCACACAGGGAGGCCTCACAGCCGCCACATTTATTAGCTATCAGAGAGGCCATCGCGCTCACGCTCTGCCTCTCTGCCTGTTAGCATTACAATCAGATTCATTTTTAACTTCTTTTTTTTTTTTTTATCGCACCTGAGGCGTCAGTTCATTAAACCCAAACTCATTTAATATCCACTAAATTTTGGAGGTGAAAGAGGAAAATTGCCTGCTGACTGACAGGATATTATTACTGAGTCAGTGTGATGAATTATTAGACATTGGTCATCAAACTATCAGCGAGGGACACAGTGATATGGTGTTATGAGGCCAGTACCAATATCCAGTATCTTCCCACTCATAACAGCCCATACTGACACTGATATGCATTTTTGTAAGAATGCAAATTCAGGTGCAAAACAGGTGAATCTTGTCGTTAGTTTTACTCTGTTTTAATTTGACAGTAAATTTAAAGGCAGGCTATGCACTTTCAAAGCAGAGATCACCTCTCCTTGTTAGGATGGTAGGGAACGATGAAAGCCACTCAATTTCCCAAGTACCGTAATTTCCGGACTATTGGGCGCACCTGAATATAAGCCGCACCAACTAAATTTAAAAAGAAAAAAGAATTTGTACCTATATAGGCCGCACCTCTTTATAAGCCGCAGGTGTCCACGTTGTAACATGAGATATTTACACAGAAAGATGGTACACAGAAAGATTTTTTTTGTTGTTTTTTTTTTTAATTTTTACTTAAATAAATGCTTTTTTTCCGAGCAGCGCCTGTAACACGGCAGTACAGCGACAGTAAAACGGCAGTAACACGGCTGGTAAAAAAAATAACCAGCCTACTTTCTCAGTCTCTCTTTCGTTGTCGCTCTCAATGTCACTTTCGTCTCGAGGTGAATTTGTGCTCGTGCTGTCCTCTTCATCACGCAACTTAAAAGCTGCAACATATGCATTTCTTCGTGTGTTTTCCATGATGAGGGTGTGTGCATCTATGGTGTGCATGATGCGCAAAATGACCGTTCAAAACACAATCAAACTAGCGTCTTCCTCGGCGCATCATCTCTTCCACCTGTCTGTCTTGCTCTTGCGCTTCCTGCTAGAGCGCCCCCTGGAGGCCGTTAGCCCATAAAAATCTATAGATTAGCCGCATCGTTGTTTAAGCCGCAGAGTTCAAAGCGTGTGAAAAAAGTAGTGGCTTATAGTCCGGAAATTACGGTAATATAAGTTAGAGCGACAAAACAATACATGACGAAAACATTAGATTTAAGCCAGACTTTTAAAAGTGTTGCTTTAATTCTGTGGGTTATTATTCTTATTTTATCCTCCTCATCCTCATACTGAACATGAATGAAGAGCTGTGCCCTCCTTCACACTGCACAGTCTGCTGTTAGTGACACAAACCCAGAGAAAATGGTAATACGTCAATCAGATATTGACAGTGAAAATAATATTGGACCAATACTGCTTTTAAAAGCTGATATGGGCTGATGCTGAGGTAGTCTGCTGCGATATCGCTCCAAACTGTCACCCTGAGAAGACAGACATTTGTTTTTTATTTTAGTTTCATTTCATGTACTTCATCATTTTAGTTTTCAGCTGATCTGAAAACATGAAACACACAAATTTTATTTCAATTTTTAGCCTTTTCTTTTTAATTCCACCCTGTGCTGTGTTTTATTCTTTTTAATGTTTTATTTAATGTGTTTTCAAATGTTCTTCTTTTTATTGTGAAGCACTTTGAGCTGCAATTCTTGTATGAAAGTTGCTATACAAATCAAGTTTTATTATTTTTTTAAAATTTTATTATTATTGCTTCCATGCAAATTTCCGGCGCTTTCATGGTGGAAAAGTTGGAGTTTTTTCCCCCCGCAGCTGTTTTCCTGACAAAAATTAGAGAGCACCTATCTGTGGTGGGTCCCTTGAATTAAAATATTTGCATTCTGTGCTGGAAACGTGAAGAAACAGGCGGCTGCAGGATGAGCCTCTCCACGTCCGTCTGCGCTCTCCCCGGCAGGAAGCTCCGTGCGCTTTCCAGCCAATAGCAGCACTTTATGAGGCGTTTTACACCTGTGACGTGAAACAACACAGGCAAAGTGGAGCATTTTTTTAAAATTATTTTTAAACCCAAAGTGAAGCTGCTTCATTAAAACTTCTGGCTGCTACTTATTTCTCTCACTTGCACCTGGTTCTGTCAGGGAATCCGTGTCAGGGAAATGAATTGAGCTTTCCTGCGATGTGCGTGTGACTGCATCCAGGATGTGGGCGTGCTGATCTTTACGTGGCCGTGCTGATGGCTGTGCTAATTCTGATCCAGATATTATATATATATATATATATATATTTTTTTTTTTTTATAATCCTTGTTTATAGTGTTTATATTGCTTACTGCTATTTATCATGTGTATACTCTATATTTCTTCTAAATTTGCACATTGACCTACCTCTATGCACATTTTATACACCCATGCACACGTTTTTTTCTGGTTTTTTTTGTTGCACATTGCTTTTTGCACACTGGGTTGTACTTAGATCTTATTCTGTTGTACTCAGATCTTATTCTTTATTTTTTTTATCTTTTTTTATTGATTTATTTAATCTGTAATCTGTGGATACTGCTGAAAAACTGCAAATTTCCTGCGGGATGAATAAAGTATCTATCTATCTATTTATCCATCTATCTATCTATCTATCATATCATGCAAATGGCTCGGCGATGAGCACGGCGCTCTCTCTAACAGACAGCACAGTGAACCAGTAAACGCGTCAGATCTCGTGTCCGCGGCCCCGGAGGCGAATCACAGTATCACGGTGCGTTCGCAGTATCATAACACGCCGCCGTCGCGTAATTCATCCCGGCAACTGTTTGTGACGGGTGCCATCGAGCAAATTACAGGTCACCGGCTGGGGAGGGGATGAATAATTAACAGGCCTGTGGCGGCGGCTTCTCCGGCGAAGCGCTGGCTGTCGGCCTGCGTTCCTCCTGCGGGGCCTGGCAGCCATAAATCACAGCTGTGGGTTTAATCCAGCCACGCAGCCCACACGGTCTGCCCGCCACACAGCTAACACAAACACAGAGCCGAGCGTCTTCCAGAGTCTTCTCTCTGCAAACGGAGAGGCCGACTGGACGGAAATCCCCAACCGGTAACAGTCGGACTGCGGGGAACAAAGCGGCCGTGTTTAACCAGCGCAAATCCGCCATGAGGAAGTGTTAAACAGGCCGCAAGTACATTGTAAAGTTTATTCATGTGCTCAGCCGCTATATCCACAGTGTGTTATTATTTCCACAGTATGC
The DNA here is from genome assembly GCF_902150065.1 of Myripristis murdjan. Classification (NCBI taxonomy): domain Eukaryota; kingdom Metazoa; phylum Chordata; class Actinopteri; order Holocentriformes; family Holocentridae; genus Myripristis; species Myripristis murdjan. The sequence goes on from NC_043985.1 coordinate 32,764,790, forward strand.
TCTGAGGCAACACCAGAGAGAGATCTGTGAGCTCTCCAAGTCTGTCAGCTCCGAATGAAAAAAAAAAAAAAAAACAACACAGGCCACTTGTTCTTCTTTCTCTCTTTTCAGTTCATTTCATTGCAAAGACAATAAAATAAGCGAGGTGTGCACGTTCCTCCGTACGTAAATTATGGATTTGGTTCAGGATTTATCCAACAGTGATGGAACGAGTACTACAACCTGCTGCTCCGGTAGAAGTACTGTTCCTCTGCTGGTATGTGACTGCAGTAGAAGTAGAAGTACTGTTCCTCTGCTGGTATGTGACTGCAGTAGAAGTAGAAGTACTGTTCCTCTGCTGGTATGTGACTGCAGTAGAAGTAGAAGTACTGTTCCTCTGCTGGTATGTGACTGCAGTAGAAGTAGAAGTACTGTTCCTCTGCTGGTATGTGACTGCAGTAGAAGTAGAAGTAGTGCAGTAAAAAATCTCCTGCAGTAAAAGTACAAAGTGTCTCATTTCAAATGTCCTGGTAAGACAGTAACTGTGTTCGCTGGGATCTTTTCCATGCAGTTAAAGGGGCAATGCTATGCTTTTAAAGGGGCATTACACTCAACTGTAGACTCAACTGACACATGTGGGATAAGCATATAATGTGATGGTTGAGTCTACATGGTTCTCATCTATTCCATTGCTTTTGCCAGTTGAGTCTAAATGGTCCTCGCTGCAGTTTTTCATGGTGCAGCTTTTATTGTGAAAAAAATTGGAAATGACAAAAAGTAGAAGCAGGTTCCTCTTCTCGTCTTTGCTGGCTGAGCTTTTATTGTGAAAGGCTCCACAGTCTGTTCTCTGTAATGGATCTGATTTAAAATGCAGTGAAGGACAAAAATCACACAGAAATGGACCGAAGGAAAAGTCAAATCAGTGACTGGAAATACTCAAAAAAGTACACAAAAAACCTCCTCAGTCACGGTAACGTGAGGAAATTTAATTATTTATTTCCACCTCTGTTATCCACACTAGCAGGTATCTTCACTATGAAGTCCAACAAATGGAAATACCAAACCAACAGAGAAAACGGGCACGGTGTAAAAACTCGTGAGATACGTTCCACTGAAACAAAAAAAAAAAAAAAAAAAAATGTACTTCTGTTCCTACAAAATGAGAAATTGCACAAAATGAACTCTTAGGATGGCACCTTTTAAAGTACAGTGAGGAGCTTCAGTCCTGCGCAGAATAAATGAGGCACTCACAGACTGGATCCTCGAGATTGTAGAGTTGTTGAATGATAAATTTCAGGCATGTTTTTTTTTTTTTTTTTTGTCAAATGGCTGCACAGCATTAAAGTCTATAGCAGCAGCAGATGGCTCAGAGACAGATAATGTCTCCATTTGATGGAGGCTTTTATCCAAAGTGCCTCGGCGTTGGTGTGGGCGCACCCACTCCCAGCGCCTCGCTTCCCCCACCGAGCGGCACGCGGCTATTTATGGGCTTCAGGACTGGAGCTAATAATTACTTTCATTGTTGATGAATGCATTTTGTTTGGTTGAATGTTTGTTTTGATAATTTACCAAACATTTAGATTTACATTTAGCAAACATTTAGAATTTAAAATGTTAAAAAAATAATCATAAAGTGTCACAGGAATTGATCAGAGCTCAAAGTGATGTCTTCAAATGTCTTCCTTAGTCTGACCAGCAGCCAGAAATAACCCAAAATATCAATTAAAAGTATTGATTTTATAATGATATGGATGGAGAAAAGGAAGAAAGTCTCAGTGAAGCTGAAATCAGACAGTGTTTGTTTTTTGTTTTTTTTACTTTAGAAACAACTAAAACTAAAAATAATCTAATCGACTAAAATCGAATGATCAGAAATCCTAATTTCTAATATTAATGTTGATCGATTAATCCGCTAATTGTTTCAGCGCTGGTGTGTTTCCAGTTTCCAGAGCTGCATGTCCTCATCCCAGTTATTATGATTATTATTATTACTATTATTATGAGCAGGCAATCAGCGCTGTGTGTCATATATCGTCTTAATTGCTGTTTCAGATGCTTTTACACCCCGCCAGGAAGAAAGTATCGTCCTTCAAAGCTCGTATCAGTCAAAGTCTAAACACACACACACACACACACACACACACACTGAGGTTAGCTGAGCACAGACAGGGTTTACCTGCTGTCTGCTGCTGACTGCTCAACCCACATTAAACTCCTTTCAACCTCCGATGCAACATTTATCAGCCGGGTTAACGCTGATGAAAGGAAGAGCTGTGTGTGTGTGTGTGTGTGTGTGTGTGTGTGAAGGGAGGGTATGAATGTTTAACGGCGCTCCTCGCAGTGAGGCGCTCTAACCTTTTGTTCAGCGGCGGCCTGACTCGGTGGAAACGCCGCGGCGCTCGGCGGCGGGCGTGACGAGGCGTTCGCTGGCATCTGGAGGCTCCTGTGTGGAGCAGCTGGAGCGGCGCCGCGTGTTTTCTGCCGCGTCGCCGTGCAACCTTCATGCTGTCTGACCAGCTCGGGTCAGCCTGGCAGCACACACACACACACACACACACACACACACACACACACAAGGCTGTGGAAGAGAATGATGAAGTAATCTGCGACGTGTGTTGTGATTCACTGACGGTCAGAAACTTTACATCCCCGTCTGAGTCGTCCTGCTGTGCAGCAAACACACACTTCATCCACACATCCAGACGTGTCAGTCATCCACAGCGGTGTGTGTGTGTGTGTGTGTGTGGATGTGTGTGTGTGTGTGTGTGTGTGGGTTCACAGAGTTTTATCTGTTGCCGGGCAGAGGTGTGAAGTTCAGCCTGTCAGTAGAGACGTAGTAATGCATAGAGCTGTTATTCTCTTACAGGCGGTGGAAAGAGTACTACAACCTGCTACTCTAGTAGAAGTACCAATACTCTGCTGGTATCTGACTGCAGTAGAAGTAGAAGTTGTGCAGTAAAAATCTACTGCAGTAAAAGTACAAAGTGTCTTTCCACATTTTTTCCTGTTGCGTCCCATCGACCGTCTGCATTTTCTCATGGTGCAGCTTTTATTGTGAAATTTGGAAAATGACAAAAAGCAGAACCAACAAAGTAGAAGCAGGTTCATCTTCTCATCTCCGTTTGGCTTTTATTGTGAAAGGCTCCACAGTCTGTCACTGATCATTGGTTCTCTGTAATTTAAAACGGAGTGAAGGACAAAAGTCAAGCAAAAATGGACTGAAGGAAAAGTCAAATTACTGACTTTAAAAAAAAATACTCAAAAAAAGTACAGCTACTCAGTTACAGTAACGTGAGGAAATGTAATTAGTTACTTTCTACTTTCACTGCGTCTGATGGATGGAGTTACTTGTTACTTTGCACTCAAAACATCCAGCAGGTAAAACCCCACTCCTCCTCACAGTGACTCATCTCCATACATTTTACTAATAATACTCTCACTTCAGTCACATTATGATTACAGGAACATCAGGGCATCACTGTGGTTTATTATTTATTGATTGGATTTATTTCTGGTTTATTTGATGGGGACAGATACGGAGCTCGTACACAAACTGAGAACAGCCATGTTAGTGTCATCGTGTTTATAGCCGATGCCAAATTGCAACACCTGGAAGGACAAGATTAAAATTAAAATTTAAATAACAAAAAGACTAGAAGGTAAACTAATTACAGCAAAATGAAATAAAGCACATATTTAGCAGTAACATAACCAGGTAGCTCTGTTAAAAGAGGTGAAATTTGCAAAAAAAAAAAAAAATTCAGTTGATAAGGTTGTGAGTTCCAGGACTTTGTTCACCGAGAAATCTGTGAGGAAGAGCACAACTCACTTTTTCCTAACAGGAAACACTCCCTCTCTCTCCCTCTCTCTTTCTCTCTCTCTCTCTCTCTCTCTCTCTCTCTCTCTCCCTCCTACGTTACTGTCACGATCTCTCTCTCTGCCTACACTGACTGTATATAACTGCATGCAGCAGGACAGACGTCATCTCCGGGGGCTGGTGAAAGCCTCTGTAGGGAAACACACAGTAAGCAGCCGCCCCCATGCGCCATGCACCATGCACCATGCACCATGCGCCATGCACCATGCACCATGCACCGGTCTGGGAGGGCCCTTCACGGAGCAGCCGGCAGGTCCAGGCAGCAGGAAGTCACCCTCAGAAAATAAAGGCTATACTTGTACCTTTAGAGGGTCCAGCGGCTCGTCCCTGGGGCCTCTGAGGTGCAGCTTCGCCACCTTTCACTTTAGCCGTCTCTCCACCGTCGTGCCACAGCGAGCGAGGGCTGTCTCCGAGCCAGACGGCGCCGATGGCCTTCAGCTTCCAGCCATGAAAACAAAAACCACTCGTGTTTCCACCGTTGTGCCGATCGCAGTCCCGTCCTGCTCATGCACTGAGTGAGAATGAGGAAGCGAGGGGTTGAAGTCTGCAGACCCGACACCAACTAACTCCTGCAGAACTACAGACCACGGGACATTTTTCCCTTTGAACGGCCCTGTCCCGGTGTGTGTTGGTTCCCCACTTCTACTCTCACTATATGTCACATAATGTCCTCATTTCAAACAGTGTGGATTTGGCGTTGGACGTCGTCCTCTGTCCAGACGGCGAGCAGAGCCCTGATGTCCTCGTCTGACCAGGACTGTCCTCCATTTTTCTTTCCTCTGTTATTTTTCTCTGCTACAAAGCGAGCCTCAGCTCCGCCTCAGAGCTGGGTCAGCCCTGTCTGGCCCATAGGGATCCTCTGGACCCTCAGAAGCTGGAAACTGGGCGGGACAGGCCCCACCAAGGAGCCGGCGGAGACCGGAGGAGACTGTGGAGACACAGCCGGCCTCGGCACGAACTCTCACGGCTGCGTTTGAATGAATGAATGAATTTTTATTTCGAACATGTCTAAAAGAAAAAGAAAGAAAGAAAGAAAGAAATACTAAAACAAAAAGTGTATGTACATACATACATGCATGCATATGTAAACAAAACAAAAATAATAATACAAGCATCATCATCAAATCATAATAAACACAAGTTCGAAACAGGAGTGGGAAGAAGTATGCACTTTTTTAAATTTCCCACCCCTTCCCTACCCTATAGTTTATATATCTATTACAACTTTAACAGTCGAAAGCTGGATGTTCGATCTGTCCCCTTGTGGCTTGTACCTTATAGAGTCCAGTCTTGTTCTTAAATTCTAACTACAATATTGACCGGATAATTGTATCACCTATTTCTCATATCCACAAATCCACCTTAATTACCTTGAGGTCCAATAATTAGGCAAAGGGGGGACATTTGTGTGGACTGAACGAACTCCTGCGGTACCCAAAAAATATGTAGACTGTATGTAAATTACAGCACTTCATCACAAAATGACTTCTGGAATGTGTTGGGCTGTGATGAGAGACGCCAGCAGACGTGGATGTTGTGCGGATTGTTCCTTTAACGTGTGGTATTTCAGAGCGTTGCTAAGTGAGTTGTTGTTTTTGTGCGGGGCCTCCCCGGAACAGAGTCTCTTGATCTCGGCCGGGCTAACCAGGTTAAAACAAAAAAAGGTTAAATAAACTTTGTTTTCGGCACATTTTACCGGTGTTCCTCCGTAAACGTGGCGGAGAATCGGTGTCATATCGCTGTAACCTTTTTATTTTCTGCAAAAGGTCCCAACTTGTTTTTTCGCGAGTCAATAAATTCAGCTGCTGTGGCCAAATCAATATTTATGTATCCAAGGCCTCTTTGGTCAGCCGGCCGCCGCACCAACACACACGAGAGGAGCCGCAGACAAATTTCCATTTAAAAAGTCACCGAGGCCGTAATTCACAATGTTCCCCTGCTAAATGATAAATCAGCTGCTGGAACGGGCCCATAACAGTCCGCCGGGATGATGGAGGGCGTCGGACCTTCTCCTCATAAACATGACGACCAGACTGAAGGAGCTACAGGAGGAGAGGGACCCCCCCCCCCCCCAAAACACACACACACACACACACACACACACACACACCAACACCCTCCACCCCCCCCCATCCATCCCATTAAGCAGAATGTCCTCAAATCAGATCTTTGTTCAAGCGATAAGGCGGCGGCGGCGCGAAGAGACGCCACAGGGATGATTTAGCGGCCGATGATGGACGATAATGAAATGAAATGAAACCGATAATTATCCCAGAGATCCGATCTGCCGTCCGGGACGACCCGAACCGCAATTTCACTCCCGCCCCCCTCCCCGAATCTTGATCTTTCCCTTTCTCGTCAACGGTAATGAAGCAATTATTCATCCCATCTGGGAAAGTTGAAGCTGTTTTTAGGTCTTTTAGTTGTTCCTGTGTGATGCAGTTGCTTTGCACGGGGGGGGTTTACAACACCAACATGCAAAAAAAAACAAAAAAAAACATTATAAATATATCATGCTCCTCCGTTCTGATTGGCTGAGTCACACCAAGTTTCAAGTTTCAAGTTTTATTTGTCACATGCCTGATGTACAAGTACAGTAGCAGTGAAATGCAAATTACAACTCCAGCACTGTGCAAGTAAAATGGATAAAAAAGAAATAAAAATAGAAAGAATATATATACACTCCTATATACAATCCTATATACAATATACAATTACAATTATGAACATAAGTGTGCATTAGTAATAAACAGAAGTAAGAAAGGAAATAGAAAATGAATGGATGGATGGGAACGTGAAAAAAAAAAAGTTGTTATAAAATATCAGATAAACCACATAACGGATTTAAATATTAATGATGTAATTTACAATATATTGAGATCAGAAAGTCACCATTCACACTGCTGATTACACTGCCAGCTTCTCTATATTATTTGGTGGGAAGGCAATGTTTGATTATTATTGTTGGTTATTGTGCTATTACAGCTTAAAACTGCTTTTTTTTTTTTTTTTTACAAAGGCAGCTGAATCTTTACAGCGACTTTTAGAACAGCTAAGAGTGTTTTTCTCTCCCGACACAACTCTCTCTGCTGCTGTAAAAAATCAGTGGGAAGCACCGCCTTGAGCCGCTTATTGCTTTTTAAAGGGGAAAGAAAAAACTCAATAAAAACAAAATCTTAAAAAATGCATCGTCTTCCTCTCTCTCTCTCTCTCTCTCTCTCTCTCTTCAGGACTCTGGGCTATAAGAACCGGTTTGTACGAGTTCCTGACGGGCATTTCTGGATCGAGGGGGATCATCACGGACACAGTCTGGACAGCAACAGCTTTGGACCGGTAACAACACACACACACACACACACACACACACACAGGACACTGGCTGGTACTGGGACAGCAGTTTGAGCGGGTCGCTTGTGTTTTCCTTACCCGGTATCCTCTAACAATATGATAGATAGATAGATAGATAGATACTTTAGTCATCCCAAAGGAAATTCACAGTTTTCAGCAGTATCCACAGAGTACAAGATTAAATAAATAAAAAATAAAGAATAAAAGATGACACTAGATAAAACCAGTGTGCATAGGTGTATACAATGTGCACTGATGTGGGCAATGTGCAAATTTACAGTATAAACAGAAAATATATGCTCTTAAGCATCTAAACTTCCTCGAAATAAAATAAAAAATGCGTCCCAAAAAGACGCAGAGCTCGCCGCTCGCTGGGCGCCTCCACAAAGGTTGTCTATTTTAGAAGATAAAACACTCAGTCGGTTTTCCACCCTGTGAAAGGGAGTCTTTATGAGTCCTTATTTGGACTCATAAAGACTCAGATACCAATCTGTAAATTAATAATTCAATTAGCACAGCCAGATATTGATCTTAGCAGGACGCCAATCTATAAGTCAATAGATCATAAGATCACAGCTACACACAAAAATGTCAATTAATAATTTAGTTAACATAGCTACATACGAAACTGTAAATTAATAATTGCATGATCATACAGTAGCTACACACAAACTGTAAATTAATGATTAAGTGAACGTAGCTACATAGAAGATTATAAACGAGCAGGCTAATTAAATCAGCATAGCTATATACCAATAATAATTAATTTTATTTGATCATATCGTCCTGTTATCTAAATTAATTTTCCCCAGAAGCTGTTTTTCTCAAATGCGGCTCATCACACAAAGGTCAACTGAGTGTGAATGTGGAGTCGTTTGATTGGTGTATAAATGAGATTTTTAGGAAAAGATTTCTGCAAACAGAGAGCGGGTTATCTTCCCCCGCTCCTTCATGAAAACCCACACATTATTATTAAAAATATTAATATGTCGCGCTGTGCGGCTGCAGGAGCCCAGCGAGGACCGAGTCTGTCTGACTCAGCGCTTGAACCCTCCCACAAAATCCTTGAAGGAATAAATCCACAGTGTGCATGTGTGTGAGTGTGTGAGTGTGTGTGTGTGTGTGTGTGTGTGTGTGTGTCTGCAGGTCAGAGGTCAGGATTTTAAATGTCCAATCTGATGTCGAGGTAGCTTTACCCACAATCCCCCTGGCTGGAGCAGGGATTTATTTGAAGGCAACTGAAGTTTCAGATTATGGATGTACTGTGTGTGTGTGTGTGTGTGTGTGTGTGTGTGTGTGTGTGTGTGTGTGTCTGCTTTGACAACTTTTGCAGACACACACACAGACTTTTTGGGGGTCAGTGGTTAAGATAAGTGTCCAGGAAATTAATGTAGGACTGTGTGATGTCCCCTTACAATAATAATAATTATAAATAATAACAACAATAAACTTTATTTATGTAGCACTTTTCTTAACAGTGCCACAAAGTGTTCTACGGAAAGAAATTAAAAAGCAGACACAGCAGATAAAATAAGAGTAAGGCCAAAGGACAGGAGCACAGAGGAGCTAAAGACAATAAAAATGAACAGGATCAAATAAACAGCAATAAAACCGTATAAATAAGAAACATATATCAAACATTAGGAGCCAAAGTGACCCATGTGAATGTGTGTGTGTGTGTGTGTGTGTGTGACAGAGATTGTGTATCTGTTATCGTCCACTTTTTAAGTAGCAGGTTGGTGTGTGTGTGTTATTTTGTTGTCCCTGTAGAGAGCGTTAAATGAAATGTCAAAAATCAGATTTTTCAGGCCGGTGTCAGTCGGCTGGCTGGGTTTGACCATCGTTTGGACATCGTCAAATCATAACACAAATTATCTCAAGACACTTTACAGAAAGCCAACAGATATCGGGCAAATCCAAGGACCGAAATCTCCCCCAAGAGCAGCGCAGGGCGACAGCGGCGAGGAACAAACAGAACCAAAAACCTCGAGCAGAACCCGGCTTGAGAGAGACAGAGAGAGGAAGTTCACCATAGAGCTGTATCGTAATTCTAGTGGTGATAATAGCACTAATGATAATACTAACCGTGGTTGCAACAATAGTAATAATCATAATAGCAACAGCCTAAAAAGGTGAAGGTCTCCCAGACGTTGCATTTGGGTTCTTTCTTCGGTTCTCCGCGGTACAGAGAGAGAGCATCAGCATCTCTATGGACTCCAGCTCTCTGCTCTGCGTGGTTTTCCCCTCTCGGCCCGAGCAGCATAAAAGTTTCAGCAGGGACGGAGCTGCTCGCTATGGACAGAGCATCAGCAGCCGGAGAGAGGGAGAGGGAGAGAGAGAGAGAGAGAGACAGGGAGAGAGAGAGAGAGAGAGAAGGAGGTCTGGATCTTCAGCCACAGTGAAAAAAAAAAAATCCCCTCAGAGCTGAAGCCCCGGCGGAGCAGCAGCTCCAGGAGCCGCTCGGGTTTTCGTGCCTCCACGTCAGCGACAGCCGAGGCCGACGAGCCGATTCCATCACATCTGAAACAAAAACATCCACTTTGACTCAAGGATGACTGCAGCTTGGTGGCCAAAGGTCAAAGGTCAAGGCCGCTGTGACCTCACGAAGCACGTTGTTGGTCGTAACTCAGGAATCCATGCGCGAATTATGACATATTTTCACACAGATGTCTAACAGGATAAAATGATGACGCGATGACATTTTATTTCCAAAAGGTCAGAGGTCACTGTGACATCATAATGAGCCACAAAAACACTTTTCTGGCCATTATTCACCACCATGACTCAGCATTTTGACTTGACCTGCTCTGCCTGGCTGCCAGCAGGACCGCGGTTCTCCTCAGGTGGTTCCTGTTGCACCATGTGACCAAGTCGGTCCTCTGTACCCCCCTGTGTAAAAACAGACAGCGTGTTTCTCACTGGAAATTATTCACTGGAATCATAACTGTCAACACAGAGACACAAAATACACTTACACCTCCTTTCACTGATTTCCTTCACTACAAATATGCTTTCAGACATGGATATAAACTGCAACTTGACTGGTTTTCTTTACTGGACATTTTCTCACACAAAGTTCATATCATATCTTATGAAAAGCTGCCACATTGCACAGGAACAATAGTAGCATACACAAAATATACACATATATCTACCTAAAATATATGTCTTTAGTAAAATAAACACCACAAATGGCAAAATAAAGTCTATATAAATCTATAGAATATCCATAGACCTTTCACCTTTGCACCTTTGCATAGACTATATGTGTAAGGAAATACATCTGCAAAATATGTATGGAATAGAATATGTATACATAAAATAGATGTATAGTCATAATGTATAATTTTAATATAATTTCCATGTGGCAGGCCCTGATGCCCGGCACTGGGTGGCAGAGACTGTCAGCCTTGGTTCAGCCTCATGGAAAACATTTTATAATATGTGTATATAATTCAGCATATAAGTATATATAGAATATATTCTGATATATAATCAAAATGCGTAGGATAACATACTGTATACTGATGCAATGAGTTAAGGTAGGAGTATAAATATGTGTTGTGAGAGTTTAGATGGAGCGACTTTACCATAACTTGGTGTTTGGTGGATTGATGCCTCTGTGTTGCCAGTTTTTCTGTCTTTACCAGCGAATCCAAGAGATTAAACAGGACCCGGGGGGAAGCTCTTTGTCTCTCTCTCTCTCTCTCTCTCTCTCTCTCTCTCTCTCTCTCTCTCTCTCTCTCTCTCTCTCTCTCTCTCTCTCTCTCTCTGTCTGTCGTTCTCCCAGCAGACGTCGTGTGGACGGCTGTTTAAGCTGGAGTTGAACAGAGGCTGTCAGCTTCCATCCCTCCTAACAGAAATCACCATCATGCACTTCGCGAAATCACATTATCTCTTTATTGTTGCTGAATGGCTGAAACTAAGCCAGCATCTCGCCGGGCCTCGGCAGCAATATGAGCCGTTGTATCTTTCTGTTTCTCGCTCTGTATGGGGGGAAAATGTCACGTCAAACTACATACCCAGAACTGACAGTTTAATGTTGCTTTGCTCGCCAGCAAACATTCATACCTGCAAGAACATGACTTCAAACCTTTTCTGAATCATGAGGGACCCCAGGTACTTTCAGGATACAGACAATCCAGCAAACAGATCTTATTTTGACAACCCTAACCACCCACCAGAGTGTCTTTAGTAGGAAAAACACTAAGAAACACGGCAACAATAAAAACATCAGCCTCCACAAATGATGCATTCTCCCTTTAGGCCAATCAGGAATAATCACAAAGCAGCAATAACCCCCGTCCCTTAAAATAGTTTAGACCACATAGTACATTTAGTTTGTGTGTGTGTCTCAGTTTCTTTAGGCTATGTACAAAAAAAAAAATATGACAACTGTTTTTCAAGAAATTCAAAACAGTACAACATGTGAAATGAAATGGAGGAAAATGCAGAATGCTGAACCACTGATGGTCTTAAAATGCAGATTTGTAGAGCCAGGAGAGCTGGGTAAGTCCAACAAATTTCATGTCAATCGATCTCGCAATGTGGGAGATATGGCTTATGAAAGTGTTTAAAGGTGCAATAAATAAGAGTTTTACTGCCCCTAGCACAAAATGACCATAATATATCTGTGGGGGTTGATGGGCTTGTTGATCAATACCAGTGACTCAACCATTACTGGGCTGCTGAGATTTCTGGCTTTCAGAGCTCACCTCCCAGCCTGCACTCTGTTTGGAACAGGAGGGAGGAAAGTGTGCAGGAGGGAAGGGGGAACAAACAGAGGAACCAGAGAACAAAGGAACCAGGGAATGAGCAAACCAAGGAAGCAAGGATCTAACCAAGGAATGAAGGAGCCAAGAAACAAAGGAGCCCAATCATCAGTAAAGCAAGCAACCAAGGAATGAACCAAGGAGAGAAACTTAACTGCAAATGAACGAATGAATCAAGGAACCAAGAAACAAATGAGACAAAGAACCAAGGAACAAATAAGGAAACAAGGAACCGAGTAACAAACTAAAAAACTGGAACCAAACAGCAAATGAACAAATGAACCAAGGTACAACCACAGAACTGGAGAATTGGGTAATGAAAGAACCCAAAAAGCCAAAGAAGGAACTGAGGAACCAACAAATGAAATAACTGAACCAAGAGACAAATTAATGAAAGAACAAGGAGGGAGGAACCAAGGAACCAAACAGCTTTCCGTGGAAGCAGGGAACGAAAGAAGGAAACAAGGAACCAAGGAACAGACTAAAAAACTGGAACCAAAGAACAAATGAGCCAAGATACAACCACAGAACTGGTGAATCAAGTAATGAAAGAACCACAAAAACCTAAAGAAGGAACTGAGGAACCAACAAATGAAATAATGGAACCAAGAGACAAATTAATGAAAGAACAAGGAGGGAGGAACCAAGGTTCTAAGAAATTTATCCAAGGAATTCATGAGCCAAGAAACAAAGGAACTCAGTCATCAGCAAACCAAGCAGCCAAAGGATGAAGAACCCAAAGAAGAAAGTGCAAATGAATGAAGGAAATTAAAGAACCAAGGAACAAATGAGCCAAAGAACCAAGGAACAAAAGAAGGAACTCAGGAATCGAAGAATGAACTAAAAAAAAACTTGTAACCAAAGAAATGGGCAAATGAACCAAGAAAAGAACCACAGAACTGGGGAACCAAGGCATGAGAGAACCCCAAAAACCCAAAGAAGGAACTAAGGAGCCAATAAATGAAATAATCGAACCAAGAAACAAGGGCATGAAAGAACAAGGAAGGGGAACCAAGGAGCCTAAGATGAATCTGAGGAACTTGGAGCAAATGAACCAAGAAACAAACGAACAAAGGATGAAGGCTGTAAGCAAACCAGGGAAGGAACCAAGGAACCAAGTAGTGAACAAACCAAGGATCCAAGGAGTGAAGGTGTATCCTTACAGTCCAGTTCAGAAAAGGTCAGATTGTTGTTCTGGGCGTCAGGAAGCCTCAAACATGTTCAAACAACAGCAGTGAAACGTGTTCTGCTGTTCTGCTGCTCAGAAAACCACCGGCCCATCGGCGTGAGGAACCACTGGACGCCCTGGGACTCTGGGAAAAACTGGGAATTATGGGAATGATAGCATCATGTGGTGGTTTTCTTTCCTGGGAATTCACGTCTTCCATCATGAGCTCCATAAGAGGGAATATGATTTCTATGATTCTTTTTTCATTAGCCCTGTTTCTGTTTTTCTTTTTTCACTCTTTTTTTTTTTTTTTTACCAGGTTCATAGAACACCCTGGATATTGTTGAATGAAATATGCTGTGTAAATAATTTATTCTATTTTTATATTTTTATTTTTTTCTCTCTCTCTCTCTCTCTGTTGGATTCCTCGCTGCCCTCCTCAGCCAATAACAACCTGCCGCCCTGCTCCTCCTCTTCACCTGCCGGAGGAATGTTAATTTGCTCTTTTATTTCTTGATTTCATTAAACTGGACCTTGACTTTGTGCTGGAACCGGCTGCTCTTGTTGAGTTAGAGGCTTTTTTTTTCTCTGCAAGCCCCACCCGGGGGGATGGGACGCGCCAGGAGCCAAACCAAACACCTCCAGCTCCATCTGCAGCGAGCCTTGAAACCATGAGCCACAACCAGGCTGGTTTTCTCCTGGTTTACTGTGAATCTGAGCTGAATAATGAAGCAGCGTGGTTTGTTTATTAATGCAGACGCCGGCTTCTCAATGATAAGAGCCGTCATTAAAAGTGTTTGACATTTGCCTGTGAGTTTGGTTTGACCTTATGCAAACCAGCTTAATTGACGTAGAGAGAACAATGTCAGACAACAGCGAAACAACCACATCAACTTGGTAATTTTAATTAGTCCCATTGTTCTTGTATAAAAGTGTCTGTTTTAAATCCCCCAAAATGAGCTTTTGTCATAAAAACTCTTCTCCAATTAGAGGCTTTCCACCGTACAATTTTAATTTCTATCATTCCTACAGACTCATCATAGAAAGCTGTGATAGGCTCATTACCTCGGTCATTTCTGAAGTAATATGTTTTAAATGTTCCTTCCTGGGAGCAGTAATCAGTTACTTTCCGTGATGGATTACTCTCCTGGTCCTCCTTCTCTTCTCCTCTAAGAGCAGCTCAGTGAGTCTTTGTCTGGTGAGCGATCGGGAAGCCAAATAGTGTTGATGTTCGATGTTGCTCTCATGTTTTACCGAGGAAAATCAAAGAAAATCAACTTTTTTTTTTGTTGTTCTTTCTCATCAAAGCGGCTCGGCGTGCACGGATGAATTATAAGGAAAACAAACTAAAATAAAATCAGGATAATCAGAGTTCTTAGATAATCCAGCTTTAGGCCGTGACATCAAAACTAACAACTTATTTTGTTTGATTAGTAACAATAATATATAATAATTATAATTATAATGATTAATAATTAATAATAATAATAATAATAATAATAACCTATAGTGCAATAACTCCTGTCCATGTTTGCACTTGTACATATATTTTTTCTTTTCTTTTTATTATTCTATATATATTTATATTTATATTCCTTTCTTTATTTTTCTTGACTATTTGCTCTTTTAACTTGTACACTTGGAGTGGGAGTTGTTATTGTAACAAAAAGTAATTTCCCCCTGGGGATCAATAAAGTATTCTGATTCTGATTCTGATAATAATGTTTATTCACTGCATTAATGTCACTGTAATGTATCATTAACATGTTAACATGACCGACTTTTTTTTCCCAGGTGTCCGTGGGGCTGCTTCACGGCCGTGCCTCACACATCATCTGGCCGCCCAATCGGTGGCAGCGAATCAAACCGTCCCTCCCCCCAAACCGCGGACCACTGGACGGCGATGAAGAGGAGAGATGAAGACACACACACACACACACACACACACTCACACACACACTCACACACACACTCACATACACACTTGCTTTAGTAATGTCGGGTTTCCTTTGAAATGACACATCTATGAGTTTTTGTCTGTGGAAAAGACACATTTATACACACACACACACACACTCATGTCATCATGTCCTCCAAAGGGAAGCGTTCATGATGCAGTGAGAGGGTGAATCCTCTGTGAGCTTCAGGTCCTGTCGGTGCTGCAGCGCTGATTTCACGCCGCGATCACCCTGATTTGATGTGTCTCTCAGTTCTGATTGATGGTGATGGTGGGCGGGGCCTGATGCTCTCACCTCATCTGTTCCTGCAGCCACAAAGTTTTCAACAGGCAACGTTTCATTTCATTTCTGCACGGACGTTGAAGTCTGGATGTTACTCAAATGATGTTAAAATATGGTGCTGGTGCTTTCCACTTAATGAGGTTCTCTATGGTGAGTCATTCAGAAAACTTCATTAATCTGTCCTAACAGGCAGGAGCTGACAGCCAATCAGCAGCCAGTGGCTCATTAATAATGAATAAATGTCTCCATCCATTCATTTGCCGGGTTTACATCCAAAATGTCTCGCATATTTTAAGCACATGTTGAAGATTCAGTAAAATAAAATGCAAATGAATGCAGGTTTCCATCGACTACGTTATGCGATTTGTCATGTTGGTCGAATTCTGTCGCAGAGCAACTCCGACCTCAAGTTCAAGTTCAAGTGCAAGTTGGTTTTCCGACAGAGGACTCGCTCCCTGGCTCCTCGCTCCGTCACCGTGCATGCAGATAAAGTGTCTCCATCTCCCATTAAGTTTGGTAAAAATTTGCTATTTCCATGCACCTTTCCTGAGGCGATAATTCAAAATGCGAGTAAAAATAAGATGATGGAAACAGAGCTATTGTTAGATTCTAGGTGCCAGAGCATGCAATAAATGATGTTAAATATGGCAAATAATGGCAAGGGCTAGTTGGAAAGCATGAATCAAAAATAAATAAAGAATAAAATGACTTTGGCAGTAACCTCAGCAGCTGATGAAGCCATCCTAAAGCATCGTTTTGGATTTATTCCTGTTGTCTTTGAACGCTCTCAGTCAGCTGCTGATGGTGTCGCTCGCAGTTTGAGCGCAGGATTATCATCCGGACCGAGTGACCGCACCCGGAGCGCTCGTCCTTTAAAGACGCGCCGAGCAAAAGCTGCCGAGGGTTTGATTTAAGTGAAAACCAGAAGACTCAGCCGACTAAAAAATGTGGAATAAGCAAGTAATTTATCAGTGAGCTGGGCCAATGATGAGAAGCATGTAGACCCAACCATCAAATGATCTGCTTATTCCACATTTTTGTCACATGAGCGGAGAGGGTCAGCAGTTTTTGCGTCATGCACAAAGAACCTCATTCTCTTTAAGACCTCCAACGTGTTATTGTCCTGCAGCTGAAGACCGGCCAGTGAATGTCGCCTGGACCGAGTCACAGCGTCCTCAGCGTTTGGCCTTTCAAGGACTGAAGCGAGAACTGTCAGACTCAAATGACAAAAACTGTGGAATAAGCACATCATTTAAATTCATTCATTCACTCAGTCATTTTCAAAGCCGCTTATCCTGATGAGGGTCGCAGGGTGCCGGAGTCTGTCCCAGCGACCACCGGGCGGAGTCGTTTCAACTGACCGTCGCCAATTTGGGGTAATGCACCTTTAAACAGGAACCTCATTCACTGTAATGGTTCTTCTCCACAGTCAGGGACAGACCAGGTTCAGCTGTCTGGTTTATCTTTGGGAGAGAAACTAGTCAACTTGACCTCAAACCTGCGACGTCTCTGGGCTTTCAGACCCAAATCTGCACCAGCACTGTCACTCATAATCCTCAACTCATAATCCCTTTTTTTTACCTGGATTCTCCACAGAGCAGATCTGAATTTAAAGGAATAACCCAAAGTCTTTTTCCAACGTACCCAGACTGAAACAAGATGTTCTGAACCGTCTTCACCTCTGTACGTCCGGTGCTTTGGTTCCTATGGGTAGCATTTTGTGTTAGCTTAGCATAAAGACTTGAAGTCTGTGGGAGTCGTTAGCCTGGCTCTGTCAAAGTGAAGAAATAATCCTCACAGCAACTCTGAGGCTGTCTTATTCACATCATGTATCATATGTATTTGAAATAAAACGTTGGAGTATTCCTTTAATACCTGTTGACATGTCGGACTGTTTTTCTGTACAAACACATCACAACACCGCCTCCACCTCCACCTCCACCTCCAGCCTCTGGAGTCTGCAGACAGAAAAGTGTCAGCTCCTATGGATGTTAGCCCCAGTTAGCTATCCTATATCTATATATGTGTACAGATAAATTAGGTGGCGTTCCCCTTTAAGGATGCAGTTAATGGCAAAGTTGCACACGCTCGGTACGTCACCTCCGTGTTCTGAGTGCACTTGAGGACAGCAGCGTGAAGCAGATTAGATTCAAGTGCGATGGGAGAAAACACCGGCTGTATTGTTAAGTAAAAATCTATTTTTATCGGCGTTTTCGTGTGGTGTTGTTGCCGCTGAGCGAGGCCTGCTGCCGCCTCACCGACATCCCATGAATATTTACCTTCTTTATTAAACATTCTAGGGGGAGAAATTAGCATCTAAGCCTCCCACATCAGCTAGATTATCTGAACTGGTAATTGGAGTAAACCACACAAGACGAAAACACGTGAGCCGGTTGACTTGTGCCGCTCTCAGCGCTGCGACTGTGAAGAGGCGCGCCGCTGATTTGCATAAATCAAATTGGGGGGAGCACTTGTGGTAAATTCAGCCAAATGGAGCTCTCAGATGTGGCTGTTGATTCTGCGACGCTAACAGCTGTGTCACGGTATAATGGGACCCTGGAAGGCACAAGTGGAGCTAAATGCAGGTGTACTCAACCCTCCCACTGAGGCAGCGCGCGGCACCTCGCTCAAATCTGCATAATTAATTCACACACTCTCAGATGTGATGTGCAATTCTGCGGCAATTGAATCGAAAGCGAATGAAGTTCTTATCTCTGAGACAAGAGTGTGAATCAGCTCGCAGCCCGCAGAGCAAATGACCGGCTGTGTGTCGGGCGGCGAGGCCTCGGCTGCTGTCAGGCTGTGAGGATTTTTTTTTTTTTTTTTAAATTAATTAATTAATTTATTTATTATTATTATTATTATTATTTTATTTATTTATTTATTTATTTTTAATTTTTTTTAATTAATTAATTAATTAATTAATTTATTTATTTTTTTTTGTTTTGTTTTGTTTGTTTTACTTCTATGTTTTAATGTAACACACTACCTCTTATTTTTCTCGTTTATCCCCTTTTATTCCTGCTGTTGATGTTCTCAATTATTTATTTGTTTATTTGTTGTGTTTATCTATCAGTGTGTATGTATGTGTATATATAGGTATACATATCTTATTTTTATTCTTTTTCTGTGAAGCACTTTGAGCTGCATTTTGTTAAAGTTAGAAGGAGCAAATTCCCTGGATGGGGCTCGTCTCTGGGAACTCTACATCCTGTATTTACCTTTTTAACAGCCCGTCCTCCCTCCCTCTCTCTCTCTCTCTTCCTCTGTGTCTCTCTCGCTCCATCTCTAAGCTTCCACTCTGTTACCGTGCCAACAAACGCCGCCTGCTGCAGCTGCTAGGATACCGGCGTCACCGCGGCGAGATGCAGCCTCGCACAGACACTCTGGCATCACCGCCGGGAAGCGAGAAGCAGACGAACGCGGAAACGGGTCGTGCGTGCCGGCCGGGGAAAACGCGCTTTTAAACGCAGAATTTATCGTCCCGCCCTGACACGCGCCGTCTCGCCGCGTCCACGCCGCGCGTTAAATCACTCTGAGGGAGATTTTATGCATGAAATGATCCAAGAATTCTGTCCGGGCTGTAAATCCGCAGATAACAGGAGCATATTTCAGCCACATGTCAATATGACATTTCCCCTCAAGGACGGCCTCCTCCGCCTGATTGTGTTATTGCTGATGTTGTCTTTCTCGCGGTTGCTTCATCCCCCGAGGGCGACGCTGCACCAACAGCCTCCAGTCCAAACACCCACATGCACTGACAGCAACATGACATGATCGCAGCTCCCGCATCACACCGGAATAGCAAATGAAACAACCATTCGGAGGCGGCGGCGGTGGTGGTGGTGGTGGAAGGGAGGAGGGAGGTGGGGGGGGGGGGGGGTCTCAGCTCCACATCAATGTCATGTGGTCATACATATTGCAACAGTTTGGCCCATTAAGTGCCCCGCGCCAGGTTTTGTCTGAATCCCTAATGAAATCTCGGAGCCGCTCATAAACGCTCCACGGCTCGTTTGACCGTTTGATTGCTCCTCGCTCGCCGCGCTCCTGACCGGTTTGAAATGCAATTATGCTAATCGCCGCTCCGTCCAGGGTCACTCCTGCACTTTGGGTTTCTGCCTCGCCGGTGAATAGCCGAGCCCCGCAGCCCCGTGGATGATCAGAATGCGTTTCATCCCGCTCTGTAATAGATATTAAACAGTGCTTTGGCCGCCGCGTGTCGGGGAGCGATGGAAATTAACCTTCCCTGGTCCGAGGTTGGCCGCGGCGCCCGGAGCGCGCGGCGGGCCGGCCGTCTCTTCCACTTCAAATCAACCCAGCCGCATCTGAGCCTGTGCAGATCCTGCGGCCCGGAGCAGAAACTCCTAAATATTCTGTAATCTAATGAGCGGCGGCTCACAGTGAGTCATTAGTATCGTCAAAGCGAGGCCGCGTTCGCCGAAAACGCCCGGATTAAAAAGGACCTGGGAAGCGGTCGGCGTGACGACCTCTCCGCGTCGGGGAAGGTCAATCAGGGAATGTTTTACTTTTTTTAAAAAAGAAAAAAACAGATCACTGCACCCGGGTGCTGTTCTCATTATGATAACGATGAGAAAAATTGTATAGCACCGAGCAGAAAGTGTAAAACAAAAGCAGCAGAACAGCAAACTGTGGACTCGCCCGCTTTATTAATTAAAGCTTATTCAGGCTGACTCAGCACAATTCAGGAGCCACACTGAGCTGCTGACAAATTAACAACACTTCTGTCGCATAATGAGAGCAATAAGTTATTGGTTACCTGCAGTCCTCCAAAAGTTTTCATTTGCATTTAAAAAAAAACAAAAAAAAACCAGATGCAGTTTGTAATTGTGTTTCCTCCAGTCGTCTGTGGGACTCTGATTGTAAATGATCCATGAGCAGCGGCCGCGTTGCTTTTACTTTCTTTTGGTGAGCCCACTTTCCTTCCACCTGCTTTGTCCGCCTGCTGCTGCTGCAGGTATTGATTTCCTGCGTTTCCCAGAATTCCCTTTGACAAGCACTTAGCAGGAGCCTGAACTTGTTGCACTCCGCGGTGGGTTTTAGTTTCCTAATCAACTTTTAATTCACAGGTAAATTGTGAGCGAGCAGAAAGCCCCTTAAGGCTGAAGACAACACCTGAGCACCTTTCTTTTCTTTTTCTCTTTCGCTCGGGCGTCTTTGAAACCTCGTGCACATTCTCGAATTCAGAATATTTTCAACAGCACGCCGGGAACGGTGTGTTTATGTCCATAATGACAATAATCAATAACATCCATCATGTTGAGAAGGCATTCAAAAGATGAGACTTCGCGTCGCATCACTCACTATTGTATCCAAAGCATGTTTGCCAGCGCCGCGTCTAAAGGACGATTACAGTGTCCATTCATTCAGGCGCTCATCCATTTCTGCTCCTTTCAGTGCCGGACAGAGATCAGCTCGCAGAGGCTCGCTGCAGACATGCAATCCATCACAGCCGACATCCTGCCATCATTTATTTTTGTCAAAGTTGCACGTCGATGGAAGGAGTCTGCAGCCCTGCCGGTGCGTTCGCGTGCCGGCGGGAAGCTCCGACATCCGGGACGTCCGAGCCAGCTGGGAAACAGCATCACCGACTTCCAGCCGAACCCAGAGACGGACCGCGTGGATCTGGGAACCTACAGGCAGTTTTCCATGTTCTATTTCTTTCCCTCTTCCTGTCTGTTAAACTCCTCTGTAAAGACGGTCTCAACAGGAAAGACCAACAGATTCTGCAGAGTTGAGATTGTGCAAATCAATTTCCCCAAGGGGACAAATAAATGCAAATAAATGCATAATAATCATCGCACGTCTGAGGTTTGTTTTGAACACTCCTGACGCTACAATTATGCACCGATTCTTTCATATTTCGTATGGACACCTATTGATTTTTGTTGCCATGGGAACAGTATAGCCTGAAAACGATCCAGGCAGAGGGCAGGGTCATTGCAGACACACACACACACACACACACACACACACACACCAACACACACTGCTAGTGGCTCACAAGTCATGAGTCACAGGATTGGTTTTCTGAGTCTATACATTGTTTTAAAAAAAGAAAAAATCCAACTCATCCTGCATTAAAAAAAAAAAACAAAAAAAAAAAACACTGGGATGAGTGAGTGATGAAGATCGTCCATGTTGGGGGTTCATCTCTGCAGAAGGTCGAGTCCGCGGAGGTCAGAGGTCGGACGCCGCCTGCCTTGTTGGAGTTGAGGCAGGATTTCCACATCGAGCCTCGGCGGTGTCAGCGAGTGTTTCACAGAGATTAAAGCGCCGCCGCCGTCTCTCTCTCTCTTTCTCTCTCTCTCTCTCTCTCTCTCTCTCTCTCTCTCTCTCTCTCTCTCTCTCCTGGCAGTTTCTAAGCTGCTATACGTGCCGCTTTGATACGTTCTCATCCCCCTCGGCGCCTCAGCCGGCACCGTGGCCAATTCTTTTCTCCAGCGGACGGGCACATTATGCTCTGACAATGAAAAAAATATTGGTTTAGCGAGATAACAACTGATGAGCCCTTCATGAATGATTTGAAAGTTGTGTTGAAAATAAAATATTTAAAACAAGTTCTGTGATAAAGTTTTTTTTTTCTCCCCCCCTTTTTTTTTTCCTTTTTTGTCGCAGTGCTCTGACAGAAATTAAAGTTCATTATCTCCAGATGTCACCGGCTGGGTTGATAATGTAAATGAAAGAGGGGGGAAAAATTGGGCCCTTATTGGACTTTAAAGCCTCTAGTAATAACATTAAAGTGCCAGTATTACCATCCATGTTGAATTACGGGCCAGAGATCCGTATCTGCGCGACACTCGCCTTGAATAAATCCCCCCCTAATTGCATAAAGTCTTCTTCTTACACATTCTTCATAAGTTTTAAACCATAATATAATATTGAAAGAAGATAATGAAATACGTATCTAAGCGGCATAATTAGATATTTTATATTTAACTCATGAATTTATGTATCATTGACATTTGGCCCGTGAACTGACACCTGGTATTTGGAGCGGAAGTCTCCTCTACGTGACGTTTCGTTCCTCAAAAAAAAAAAAAAAAAAAAAAGAGTAAAACATGGAGGTGTTGCTGTTGTCCTTGAGCAAAGGAGGATTCAAACCTCCTCCAGGCCCGCTCGCCCTCGTGTGTCTCTCTTCACGGCGGCGAGGTTCAAGATCCACAGCGACACATACTGCGGTATTTTTGCGTGCATGAAGGTCATAATTCATTTTCATTCATTTTCAAGACGTGCAGGGAAGACATGAATTACAGCGGCGGGGTTTTCAGACGTTGTCACGTTCAGGAGTCAAACTTAAATCTCATTTAGCTTCAGACGCCCATTTAAAGTGTGTTTTTTTTATGTCTCACATTAAATTATTTAGACGTCACTCTCGAACCCTGACAAACGACTTCAAAGTGACGAGATTAAAACATCACAAATACCCCATGTTACAAAAAAATACTAAAACTAACGCTGAAACTCATAAAAACAAAGCATTTTCCAAAAAAAAATACAATTAACTTTTTTTATTTTGAAAGCAAAATAAAAACTAATAAAAAATGCCTCCCTGCACAGATTTTGTGGCTTGTCACTCTACAGCATGCCAGCCACACACACACACACACACACACACACACACCACCTTGTTCTTTACATGAAAAAGCCAAACTAAAGGTCGTAAGCAGCATCAGTCGGCGCGGCGGGGTTCATCACAGGGAAATGGCGGCGGTGACGGAGGATCTTTTCTCTGGGAGGACGGTCGCCCCGCGCTCCGCTCTGATGTGGCGCCGGTCAATACACAGATCCTGCCTGATAAGTTCAGCGGCTGACAAACACAAATCAAAGCCGACGTGGCCTTCAGTCGCTCTGCAGCGAAATTAAAGTGAAACGCACACATCGACCTCGCGTGTCATTTCACACGCCGCTCGCCAGATTATGGACCAAATGTGCCGCTGCTCCGCACTGACCAGCTTTACATGGACTGAGACATACTGTGTTAAAGCTGTGCTGCATATCAACCCAGTTCACTCATACTCCTGTTTAGATATTTTAACAGTTCCACACCAGAGAACCCTAAAATACATGAACCTCAGCCCACAAACACAATGTTTTGTAGTGCCGCTTTTCTCTCATTTCACCAACACAAAGCCAATCCATGAATAAGGACGAATGCTATTTCAGTCAGGAGAGACAAGACAAGTGGATGGAGAGAAGAGTGACTTTGTGTGTCTTTGATTATAAAATCTTTGGTGCTTGGGCTCTACGGGGAGATTTTCAGGTCGAGGGGCGGCAGAATAAAAGAGCCTGACGAGACTGAAGGAACCGATGAATCTGCGAGGCCAAAGGTGGAGAAGCGGAGGTGAAGGGACGGTAATAATTTGATTTTTAGAGCACCTTTCGAGCAAGAGGCACACAGCGAATCTCCAGACAAAACATATACAAAGTCAAAAAAAAAAAAAAAGCATTTTAGATTCCTCCTCTAAATGTCCCATTTTATTTATTTATTTATTTTTTTTTTTTTCTCTTTCTCAAAATGTCAAAACAAGAACGGCTGCGAGAGCAAAAACCTGTGGATAGACAAGCAAGTTTAAAACATGAGCATCAGTTTATGAACCGAGGAGGTGAATATCCTCAGTCAGCTGACCGCAGGCTGTCAGAGGGGGGAGGAGCCAGACCTTTGGAGGCGAGCTGATTGGCTAACGAAGACGATGTGTTGCCGTGGGATTGGACAGACCAGGCGACGTGAACAGCTGATCGGGCTCTGTTCAAATTCAACCAATCAAATTTTATTTCTATAGCACCTTTCAAACAAATGCATGATATTCAAAGTGCTTTACATCTTGATTGACAAATAAGCATAAAATAAGAAGTAAAAGGACTGGGAGACCGATGCACGCTCATAAAATATGGTTAATTAAAAAATAAAGGATCAAGAAAAAAGAGTAATCACACAAGAGAATGAATAAAAAGATTTTAAACAACAAAAACACAGCAATAATAAAAAAAAAACCCTCAAGAATAAGATACTGAATAAAATAGAAAAACAATATGAAAAGATTTAAAACAATAAAAACACAGCAACAATAAAAACTCAAGAATAAGATACTGAATAAAATATAAAAACAATGAAAAACAATAAAATGGAATGTAGAAAATAATATATAGAAACGATCAGTAAAATAACAATAAAACAAATACAGATAAAATAATAAATAGAGTACCTATAAAAGATTATAATATTATAAGACACTACATAAAGGTCAGACCATAGAGATGGGTTTTTAGTCTACGTTTAAAAGTTTCAATGTTTTTTTGACCCAGACGACACAGAGGAGGTACTGATGTGCGGGTCGACCCACAGCCTGCAGGTCGGGCAGGACAGGTTTAGGTCAGCTGACTGGGAAAAGTCTCAGGTTCAGGTGAGCAGGTGGATCAAAAGTGACAAAGCAGCGTTTCAGATGAGTTATCAATAATTGACAGAAACACTGCGTGCAACAGGCTGAGCCGTGCTTCACCAGTCTCATCCCCTCTCTGTTGTCACTCTCACACACACAAGCAGCTTTATGCATGTGACTGATTGATTGATTTGATTTATTTCGGTCAATTAAAGCAACAGAAAAAAGAAAGAAAATATCAGCAACAATGCAAGTAATCAAAACAAGGGCTGACTGAAAGGGTGTAGGCTGAAGCAGAGCTTATAACGCCTACCCTTATCACAAATAAACTATTTACACACAATATGAGCTAATCCAAACATAACTACTACCTAAGAAGTCAACCAACGATGCAGCTTTCAGTCAACAAATACAAACTTAATTAAGCTACTAATTGGTAAATTTTTAGTCAACCAAAACATCGGATGCCAAAAGGACAAGACCAAAAAAAAAAAGCAGCATGGCATGGATTTGTGAGATACAAGATGTACCTACTATTTTTTAACAGTGTACTGCATAATTAAGATATTCTTGTAAAGTTTTTTCAGACGGGCCAATGTAATCGATGTTTTTATATTTTCAGAACAGCTGTTCCATACGTTCACCCCCTTAACAGACGGACAATGACCTTTTACGTTTGTACGTTTTTCAAAAACGGTTGTTCCCCTCAGATTGTAACCGCTGTCCCTCATTTTAAACAACCTCTGGATGCTTCGTGGTCGTTGTCCATTTCTAGCTTTATAATAATAATCTGTATTATTTTGTAATCTGCTAAATTTTGGAATTTGAGAATGTTATGATGTGTGTGTGTGTGTGTGCATGTGTTTTAGGGTGTTAAGGCTTCACATACAAGTTTTTTGGTATCTGTAGTTTTTGTTTACACCGGCAAAACTCTTTTTTTTTTTGTGGTCAGTAAGAATACACCACCACTGACGATTTGGCACACTAGATCAGAGGAAAGTTTAAAACAGGTGATGCTTAGGTTGCACACAAACGCGGCTAAAATAGTGAGATGTGGGAGAGATTCATGCAGGTTGTCCTGACACCATTACAGCCGATGTTATCTGCTCGACTTGCAAGGCATTGTACAAATATGACGGCCATAAGAGTCCATAAGAGTCTTATGGCCGTGCACCTGTCTTATGATAAGACAGGTGCAGCTGGTTAATTAA
Source organism: Myripristis murdjan (assembly GCF_902150065.1). Lineage (NCBI taxonomy): Eukaryota > Metazoa > Chordata > Actinopteri > Holocentriformes > Holocentridae > Myripristis > Myripristis murdjan. The sequence goes on from NC_043985.1 coordinate 32,790,783, forward strand.
CGCAGATTTGAGCAGGTCAGGCGGCACCAACGGGTCGGCTCGGTGCTGGAATCCAAAAACCCTAAAGCTGCACATCACTAGCTGGGTTTCCATCCACCTATTTTTATTCGCATTTTCAGAAATTGCGGGAAAAAAAAAAAAAAAACTTGGATGGAAACGCCAGAAATTCGAAAAACGGCCGAAAATTCACAAAAAAGTTTTTACGTTTGGAGGGGGTGGATTTCTCAGCGTATCGATAAAAGAAAATGCAACTTTTTGCTGTGGAAACAGGTTTTGCGAATAAACGATGACTGGACCGGATACCACGTCACACTTCTATGCTACAGTCTTATTATTAGTTATTATCATTATTATTATTATTAGTCTCTTATTCCTTATTACGGATGGTTCGGTACGAAGTTAGCGCTGCCAAAATAGTAAGCAGACTTCTCCCAAGAGCCGACAAGTTCAGCAGGAATCTGTCCCTGATCAGCTGTTGAGTGTCAGCTGAGTGTTTGTTGTTGTTCAGTCGACACGCAGACGCTATCTTATGATGTCATCTCACGGCGCACTCTCCTCTCAATAATCGCAAAACAAAACTAATGGAAACAGGCATAAATTCGCATTTTCTTTTCCGCATTTTGACAAAACTCGCTCAAAAATTTCGATATATTTGGATGGAAACCCAGCTACTAACAGCAAGAGAAGTTGTGAATGAACTTGTGTGTGTTACGACTGTCGTTGTTTTTTTGTTAGAGTGCGTGCTCTCTCTTTTACCCTATCTTTGTTTTAGGTGAGTCGGCGTGTTCTTTGAGCGAAGCGGGTTTGGCTTTGGCTCTCCAGTCTCCCTAGATTGGCTGGTCATTTAGGAGGAGGACTATAAAACAGCCAAGATGGCGACAGTCTGGTGGCAGCAGGCTCTCCTCCTCCTCCTCATCCTCCTCCTCTCCCAACCAGCCATCCCTCTGTTGTGTGCGAGCACATGTGGAAGTTTGTGTTCAGAGCAGTAGGGGTGAACTGCCTTTTAATT